>NW_006160193.1:5053905-5056556 GCF_000334495.1 Tupaia belangeri chinensis | reverse complement strand
GGCGGGGTGGTGTGTTTGCTTGGAAAACTTAGAGGGCCGGGAGGAGATTCGGGCTGGGCCCCCAGAGGGTGGGTATGTCACCAGGCCCCTCAGGCCTCTACCCGGCTGCAGCCCCTGGGCTCACTGCAGGGGTAACAGAAAGTCTACGCTTGGGACATTGGAGAGTTGTAACAAAGAACACGGCACATCCAAGAACAGCTGCTGGGCATTTTTATTGAGGACAAAGATATTACAAATGTGTTTTCAATCCTCTTCTGAAAAAATAAGTTCGTGTAAAAGAAATTTGGCCATCCAGCTTCCTTCCCCTCATCCCAGACTCTTGGTATACTGCTGTGTAAGGCCACGAGTAACCCTGATGGGTGCCGGTGAATACAGATGGGCCCAGGAGAGCACTGGTGAGCACAGGTGAGTGCTGGTGAGCATAGGTAGGTACAGGTGGGCACGGGTGGGTGCTGGTGAGCACAGATGGGTGCTGGTGGGCACAGGTGGGTGCAGGTGGGCACCGGTGGGTATAGGTGGGCACAGGTGGGCACTATGAGCACAGGTGGGTACAGGTGGGCACAGGTGGGCACTAGTGAGCACAGGTGGGTATTGGTGGGCACAGGTGGGCGCTAGTGAGCACAGGTGGGTACAGGTGGGCACAGGTGGGTATAGGTGGGCACTGGTGAGCACAGGTGGGTACAGATGGGCACTGGTGAGCTCAGATGTGTACAGGTGGGCACAGGTGATCACTGGTGAGCATAGGTGGGCAAAGGTAGATACTGGTGAGCACAGTGGGTACAGGTGGGCACTGGTGAGCACAGGTTGGTACATGTGGGCATTGGGTACAGGTGGGCACAGGAGGGCACTGTGAGCACAGTGGGTGCAGGTGGGCACAGGGGCGTTCCAGTGAGCACAGGTGGGCATTGGTGAGCACAAGGAGTGCAGGTGGGCTCAGTGCAGCAGCGGCCACAGGGAAATGCCATGGACAGTGAGCTTGAAGGAAAAGGAAGTGCAGAGCAGGGAGTCCCGAGATCGTGCCGTGAGACAGGGCTGTGACCTGGGTCATCTCGAGAGCCCCGCCTCAGGCCAAGCTCTGCCCTGGCAGATGAGGAGCACTGGAGGGAGTTGGGACCAGAGACGCTGCCTGGGTTGGGCCCAGGAGGGTCCTGAAGAGCAGCTGAGTCTAACACTTCTTGTTCTAGCCACGGGAGCCCTGCTGACCCCTCAGGTCAGAGGCAAAGAATGTCCAGAGGAAGGGACAGGCTCACTCAGTGCTAGGTGGGAGCCCAGAGGTTGGGGGCTCAGGCTAGGCCTGACTCTGTGGTGGCTTCCCTGCCAAGGGTGGCCAAGGAGCTATTGGTACCTGCCCAAGGAAGTCTCATAGGCTGGTGGTCCAGTGTGCCCAGGGCCCTGGCCCCGGCCTTGCTCTCGTTCTGCTGGTGTGGCTGCTCCTGGCGCCAGGAGGGCCCGGTTGTGTGCTGCTCCCAGCTGCTTTGTGCGCAACCTGATGGAGTTGCCCCTTGGGTCTAGGGGCCCTGCAGGCCAAGACCCAGCAGGAACTGCCGTCACCCCAGGTGGAGGGAAAAGATGCTTCTCCCCTGAGCTGCATGGGACTTCTCTGAAGGTGCCCTGGAGGCCTCACAAGCAAACACCAGGCGCTCCTGAAACTGGCCTGCTGTGATGGCCGGCTGTCACTCTGCCTTCCCACCTCGCCCCCTCTTCTCTCTCCTGCTGCCCTGGGGCTGCACTCTTTGAGAGGGGCCCTTCCTCTGCCCAGCCTGGAAGGGGAGACAGAGTCAGTCACCATGGGTAAGGAGAGAGCAGGGGTGGAGGTGAGGGCTCAGCTCCAGGGAACAGCCCGCAAGGCGAGGACAGAAAACTCGGCGTGCCCAGGCCGCAGGGGGTGAGGGCCCTGGCTGTGAGTGACAGGCACGGCTCTGCCTACTGTGACTATGGCAGGGGTCCGGGGGACTCCCAGAAGTGAGGGGGGTCCACTGGGCAGACCTGGCCCAGGCCGGGGCCCTGGCTGCTCCAGATCCCAGCTAGTCCTTCACTTGGCCATCTCTGCTCCATCCGTGAGCTCCAGCCCCCGACGGACCTCTCCAGAAAGCCTTGCAGCTCTGGCTGTGCAGGCCCCCCTGGCCTGGCCAGAGTCCTCACTGCACTTATTTGAGTCCCCAAAGTGAAGCCACCCCACATACATCCTCGGGCGGGGGTTGCAGCCTGCACGTCTCCCTGACCAGCACAAAAGCCGACTGATGCAGGTGGAGCAAAGCAGAGGCCCCTTCCCAGCGCAGAGGCTGCGGTCTGGGCCTGGGCCCTGCCTGGCTGCTGGGGTGGCGAGGGTGGGCCTCCAGGCAAGGGCAGGCCATGGCCGAGCTAATTGGGTGAGCAGGCTGGCTGCGCCTCCGGGAAGGCTTCCTGGTTGCTTTAATAATAAAATGTTTATGGCATCAAATATTCCTCCTTATTAGTCCCGAAAGGTCAGGGAACTACGCCTCTTTTGTTTTCCGGGCAATCGGTCTGACCTTTAGTTGGTGAAAGAAGCCTGCAGCTACTGCCACGGCTGGAGAGAGGCCCCCGCCTGACTTGGCCCTTCTGCTTCCTGCGGCTCCCCGCCTGCCTCTGGCCACGCTGGCCTCTGGACATGCTGGCCTCGGTTTCCCCAC
>NW_006160193.1:5037699-5053867 GCF_000334495.1 Tupaia belangeri chinensis | reverse complement strand
TGTCTGGCCCTTGCTGCTCCCGGCGCCCCCCCCCCTGCCTCTGGACACGCTGGCCTCTGGACATGCTGGCCTCGGTTTCCCCATTTCTGCCATGAATTACGTTGGACTTGGCACTCTGGGGCTGGTGAGGGTGCTCTGGGCTTGCTCCGTTGCAATGGGGAGGAAGGCGCTGTCTGCTCCAGGGAGCCCCCTTGTAAAGGGCGGGTCTATGCCCCTCACCCCGGCCTCACGCCCACCTGGCCTAGATACTCTGCCTCTGCCCTGGGCCCCTGGAAGGCAGCAGCAGACAGGACCCCTTCATAGACAGCATTCTCGGAGTAGCAGGGCAGATCCCTAGAGAGGGTTATCTCTTAATCAGCCATCGCGGGGAGTGTCACCCACCCCTCAAAATGCCAAACCAGCCCATGTGGGGGGCTGAGGCACTGCTGTGAGCAAACCCAGGCACGGGCAGCGCTGCATGGCTGGTGTGGCATGGCGAGAGGAGATCGCAGTGGCGGCAACTGCCTTACTGGGAGGCCCACTCTGCCTCCCATCCACAGGAGGCCGTGGCTGAGAGTTAGGGAGTGGCCCGTTACAATGTGCATTGTCCAAATGACGCGGGCTCAGTGAGGGCCGAGTCCCGGGCTGGGTGGAGACACTGATGTCGCTTTGGTTACGTTCGGTAGAGCTGGGCTTTGCACCTGGGCATGGCACCCTCTCACCCTTTTCCTGCCACTTTCACTGGAACATGAGACTCGCCGGGAGCGGGGGAGTTCTGACTCACAGCCGAAGGTTCTGTCCTCACTGGATGCCGTGGGAGGCGCAGCCCGGCCAGGGTGGGCAGCAGGGCGGGAGTGCAGGCTGGGCGGTGAGTGGTGTCTGGGCTCGGTAAACAGACCTCGGGAGGAAGGCCGGGTGGGGCGCCTGCCATGCCCGTGATAAATGTGGTGCTTCGTGGATGGCCGTCAGCATGAACCAGAGAAACCCGCGGGCTGGAGAAACACCCTTTGCACAACAATCTCTGGAAAAATCAATGGGAAGCCAAAGACTACCAAAGACCTGGACTTGTACCGCTTGCTTCTTTGAGCTCATCAGCCCAGTTATTTTAGAACCACCACCCAAGATCAACCCGAGAGACCTGTCTCTGCAAAGGGAAGGCAGTCCCAGTTATTTGGGAACAACCACCCAAGATCAACCGAGAGACCTGTCTCTGCAAAGGGAAGGCAGAACGCCTGGGAGGGACGTCGGGCGGAGGAAAACGTAGGACCCGTTTGACGGCTCGGCGTGCCTCCTGCCAGGCTTACATTCCGAAAGGAGAAGCAAACGTTGGGGAACATGTCAGACGCTGCAGGCTCTGAAACTGAACGGCTTGGAAAGCAATAGGGAGGAGTGGAGACAGCCTGCATGGAACTAGCGAGGCTCCTGTCAGAGGGGAGTAGGACAGTCACGCCACCAGCCACACCTGAGCACCTGGCTCTCGGGGCTTGCCCAGAGAAGGTGGCCAGGCCGTCACACAGAGGTGGGTTACAGGTCTGGGAATTTAGCCTGGAGAAAGGAAACTGGGCTGTTGGGAGGACGGGAAGGGCAGTTATGAGAACTATATTCCCCCCATGTCTGCAGAGGATCCAGGGACGGTTTTGGTGTTCGAAGTCACCTCCTTTGGCCCTGCACTGTGCTCAGCAGCACGTTAGCCTTGGACCTGGCCACCTCACCCCCACCTCCTAGAGAAGCCAGCTCCTGGAAGCCAGCTGGGGTTTGGGTGTCTCTGCAGAAGCAACACAAGGGTCCCTCCCACCTGCGCCTGGGGCACCCAGGTTTGAGAGTGAGTGGGGAGGACAGATTCCTGAGGGCCTAAGGTCATTTCCCATTGGGGCCCCCTCCCGGCTCCTTGCTGTCTCCCTCCTGTCCTTCCTCTAAGCCACATTGCACAGCCTGGGCGGCCACCCTCGAAGGTGCCCCTGTGGCCCGAGACGAGAGCCCATGTGGTCAGAGCTCTGCGTCTGTTTGCACTTCACCTCTAGAAGGTTTTTACTCCAGATCCCCTGGGCTGGGAAGGAGCTCCCATCCCTGGAGGGTCTCTCATCTGGCAGGCTGTGGCAGGGCATAGTGTTGGGCGGAGCTGAGATTAGTCTCCGCAGCTCGGATATTTGCAGCATTCGAGCCATCGGTGGTTTGGGGAAGCTGGGCAGACCTGGCTCGCCTAGTGGCCCCACCACCTTCTTACAGACAGACCCTAGAACGAGACCTCTCAGAGCCCAAGTTCTGGGCATCAGAGGGGCTCCCACTTCCTTCCGGGGCTGGGTGGGTCCAGGGCTAGACATTTACAGGCCTGGGCCATCCCCAGCTCTGGGCAGAGTATACTAGTTAAGAAGGGTTCGGGGAAGACCGCTCCACTGTGTTCCTGCAGGCCCGTGGCAGTGGCCGACTGCTGTCACTCCAGTGCCACCCTCCACGGACCCAAGGAAATCTCGGGCAGACATGACCATTCCCGAGGATGCAGCCCACGTTGGGGCCCTGCACCCAGTGGGAGCAGCAGTACCAGCAGCTGGGCCGAAGGGAAGGTGCTTTCACCCCGGCACCCGGCCCGGCATGGCCGGTGCTGACTCGCCCGCGCTGCTGTCACAGATGTCCCCTGACGAGCCCCTCTGCCTTGGCGCTGCCTTGAGCTGAAGGGTTCCCTGAGCCTCGATGGGGACGGAGTGAAAGAAAGAGGGCCATGACAGATGCCAGGTGACCGAGCTCAGTAAGCCAGACTTTCCAGGGTGCTGGCCAACGTGCACAAGCCCACCCTCCCTCGCTGGAAACTGGGCGGGGAGTCTACCGAGGGATCCAGGCCAGGGCAGTGCCCAGGCCTCTGCCTGCTGTAGCCGGGGTTACCCAGGACCAGGTCTTCCTGCCCTGACATGACCTGATGCCATCTAGAAGAAGCAGAGGAGAAACTCAGACACTGCAGACTCAGAAGTGCCCCGAAGGACACAGTTACTCCTGGACAGGAGGCCCCGTCCACACATCCATCTCCCCTGCCAGTCTGGACCTGAGGCTCAGGCTGGTAGAACAGCTGACACCCTGAAACCCACTGGCCCACAGTGCCCAGGGCCGCCAGGCTGGCCTGTGCTGGGCTCATGGTGGCACACAGCTGGCTGTCGGTGCTCTCGGGGCCCAGAGGCCATGCAGGTAGGGTTCTCCCAGCCTCATGCGCTCTACCTTCAGGAGGCCCCGGGGGCCAGCGAGACCCGGGCTGATGGGAGAGAGCAGGGCCAGTCGTGCTGCTGCTTTGACCACTGCTGTCTGCTGTTGGGGACGGGACGAGAGCTCATTCTCACTCCTTCCCAGGCGTGGTGGCCTGTTCAGCCCACAGGGCCTTGCTGGCTGATGGGGAATGGCCTCTTGCAGAGAAGGAGGGGCCCCACTGCATATCACTGTCCTTTAGATCTGGATGCAGCATGTTTGTGGCCGCAGAGAATGGAATGATTCCTAACAACAGCAGACCAACCCCCAGGTGGCTTTCACTGAGGCTAGCTGAGGTGCGTCCCAGAGCCCTGGAGTCAGTTTGCCTGGCCGACTCTCTGGAGCCTACTGCGCCAGGAGGAGGCACAGAGGACTCAAGTTTGCCACGAAGTCTGCTCTCACGGCTCCTCTGCCACCAGGCAAGTGAGCAGGAGCTGTCTGAACTGCCTGGAGCTGCTCGGGCTGGAGCTGCTGTGCCCCTCGGGGACACATGGCCGGCCGGCCATGCTGGGCAGCTGACCACAGAGCTGCAAGGGGCAGCTCCCGTCCCCTGAAAACCCAGCTCAAAGGCTGTGTCCTCCAAGGAATGGGCCCCAGACCCTCCAGGCTTCCTTTACCGTTAGCAGAAAGGGCCAGAGTCTTTGGGATGAGACAGTGTCTTGAGACCACAAGGATCAAGGCTGAAGTTTTCAATGAGAATCCTACAGTTCTGAGGAAGTCCAGATGGCGAGCCTTCCTTGTAGCTTCCCATCATGCTCCAGGAAAAAAACAAAACAAACGAGCAAACACAAAAACACAACAGATGGCCAGAGAGACTCTGGCCCTGGGACCCAGCACAGGTTCCTCAAGACTCAGCTGTGTTTGGCTTTGACGGTGGATTACCAATCACGGGCTGTGAGTGGACACACAGTGGCCTCTGATTTCAGCAAGGTGTGGACTTGGCGCTGTGCACTCTGGGAACAAGGTGCAGATACGAGGCCTTCCACCAAAGCATAGAGGAATCGAGATCTGTGCTTGTGCCCACGACTGCAGTGCGGCCCCTGGACAGAGGTCTGACCACTGGGCATGTCCTTTCCCTGTCCCACCTTGACCCACAATTTCCTCAGCAGTTGGGGAAGACAGAAGGCAGGTTTCTCAGCCTGACGATGCCTAGAGCTGGGTGGAAATCAGGATGATGAGTCGCCCGTGTCCGAGTGTGCGACGTGGAGTCCTGGGCTTAGCGGCGCTCGGTCTTGCCGATTAGGCCACGGTGGACCTTGACTGGCTGAGGTCAGAATAACGTCCTGATACTGGAGGAGGCAAAGGGAAGGTCAGTGCTGGAGGAGATGTTCCTGCCCTCTCGTCCCAGGCCCCATTTCCAGATGACCTGCTATGACCCAACACCAGGAGTGACATGCCTGTGGAAGGCTGTGTCCTCCAAGGAATGGGCCCCAGACCCTCCAGGCTTCCTTTACCGTTAGCAGAAAGGGCCAGAGTCTTTGGGATGAGACAGTGTCTTGAGACCACAAGGATCAAGGCTGAAGTTTTCAATGAGAATCCTACAGTTCTGAGGAAGTCCAGATGGCGAGCCTTCCTTGTAGCTTCCCATCATGCTCCAGGAAAAAAAACAAAACAAACGAGCAAACACAAAAACACAACAGATGGCCAGAGAGACTCTGGCCCTGGGACCCAGCACAGGTTCCTCAAGACTCAGCTGTGTTTGGCTTTGACGGTGGATTACCAATCACGGGCTGTGAGTGGACACACAGTGGCCTCTGATTTCAGCAAGGTGTGGACTTGGCGCTGTGCACTCTGGGAACAAGGTGCAGATACGAGGCCTTCCACCAAAGCATAGAGGAATCGAGATCTGTGCTTGTGCCCACGACTGCAGTGCGGCCCCTGGACAGAGGTCTGACCACTGGGCATGTCCTTTCCCTGTCCCACCTTGACCCACAATTTCCTCAGCAGTTGGGGAAGACAGAAGGCAGGTTTCTCAGCCTGACGATGCCTAGAGCTGGGTGGAAATCAGGATGATGAGTCGCCCGTGTCCGAGTGTGCGACGTGGAGTCCTGGGCTTAGCGGCGCTCGGTCTTGCCGATTAGGCCACGGTGGACCTTGACTGGCTGAGGTCAGAATAACGTCCTGATACTGGAGGAGGCAAAGGGAAGGTCAGTGCTGGAGGAGATGTTCCTGCCCTCTCGTCCCAGGCCCCATTTCCAGATGACCTGCTATGACCCAACACCAGGAGTGACATGCCTGTGGAAGCTGCCCACCCGCAGGACTCCCTGGCCTTGGGATTGAGTCACATCCTACTTAGTAGCTTGGGGATGGTTTTACTTTGCAGTTAAGTAATCTTTAATAAGGTCATTAAAAAGGGAACAAAGAAAGAAAAACGCAAATGAAGTGACCACATGGCAGAGTCGCTGCTGAGGAGGGGCTGACCAGGGATGATAGCAGCCCTTCCGGGTCTGACCACACCAACGAAGGCCCCTGCTGCTTACAAAGGTCTCGGGTTGACACTGCTCCTCCCAACTTGCCAAAGGTGGGGTTGGTCTGCTCCCTGCCCCAGATACTGCCAGGTCCCAAGAGTTAGTTTGGGGTGTCTAAGGAGAGGTGGGGTTTGGGTGGGGAGATTGTTCCAGATCCTTAGTTGTGCTCAGGACCCTGGAGCTTGCAGGTTCCAGGCTTAGAGACCTGAGAGAGCCCTGGGTCCCATGTCCACAATGGCCCTCCAGAGCTGTCGACTGACAGTGACAAATGATATCCGCTCTCTGCTTTCTCCTCACGGTGTTCCCGTGTAGACAGTGTCAGCTCCACTTGAGGGAGCATGCCCAGGAAGGTCAGGTGGCCCCCCAGGGCACACTCAGCAGAGAGGTGTGGCTGGGGCTGACACAGGCTTGCCGGCCTCCATCCTGGCCACATCCTGTGGCTGAACAGCTGAATGGCTGATGGCCTGCCTCGGCAGCACTCGTGAAGAAAACCAAAGGCAAAACTTTCTGCTTCTGGGAGCAGGTCTCTACCTTCTTCTTCCAACTCATGGCGTCTTGGCTCCCACCATCCTGGGGCCTACCCTGCCTAGCACCGAGCAGGGCATCTCAGCTGCTCTCAATTCACAATGTTTCAGAATTTCTTCCCACACTTCTTCAACAGACTCCTCATCAAAGCTCGTCTCTTTGATGCTTACCAGTGCTTGATTTGGACAGTATAAAGCTATGGATCCTTCCAGTTTTGAGTTTTTTCTAACCAGTTTTTACACTTTCCACCAACCCAAAAATTGATTTTTTTTTTTTTTTTTTTTGCCATAGGACATGTGTGCTCACCAGAGAGTCAGAGAATGACATAAAGAAAGTGAGAAATCACTCCACTTGCGCGATGGCCCTGCCACTATCCCTTCTCCTCCATTTTCCTCTAGATGTTTTGAGCACACATGCATACTCTCCAGGCATGATTTTTAAGCCATCAGGTCCCACAAACTATTTAAAACTATAGTTGGCCCTGTAGGAGTACAGTGCCTTAACCACCATGCCACCTGCTGGCCCCCAAAAGCATTATCTTTATCAATGTAAATATTCACAGATTTGGGATGGTTTCACAGAAAGGTCCTGGGTTCCAAAGCAGGACACAGACTTTGGGAGTCCAGGTGAGTCTCCACCTGGATGTGCCAGGCTACTTGAATCACATGACCCCACTGAGGCTTTATTTTTTCATCTAAAACTGCTAAGATCATGTAAAGATTGAACAAGATGATGAGATATTGAACTCAGTGCTTGGCATGTGTCAGGTGCAATGTCAGAGTGAGCACCTGCCCTACCTTTCCTTTGCTACAGTTAGTTAGGACCCAAAGCCATTACCCATTCATCCACCAGAGCCTCCTTCCATCCATTCACACATCTATCCACCCACCCATCCGTCCACCCATGCACCCAACCATCCATCCATCCGCTCAAGCATCCATCCATTCATCTCTCCATCTACCTATCCATCCATCCACCCACCAGTCTATCCATCTACCCAACTGTCCATCTATCCATTTAAGCATTCATTCATCTATCTGACCTTCTGCCCAACCACCCATCCATTCACTCACCCATCCACCTGCCCAATTCCTCCTCTATCCAAATATTCATCTATCCACCCAACCTTGCTTCATCCCTCCCTCCCTCCCTCCCTCCCTCCTTTCCTCACTCTCTTCCTCTCATCCCTCGTTCCCTCAGTCCCTTCCTTGCTGCCTCCCTCCCTCCCATACTCTCTTCCTTCCTTCCATCCATTCAGTCCTTGGCCCTAGATGGTGTCACATCTAGGAATTTTTGTAGTCTGTGTCCAGCACTCTTAACAACTCCCCACAGCTTCATCTCAAACTCAACTTCCTTCCTCCCAAATTAGACCTTTTCTAAGAACCCCTCAGAAAGGCCTCTCCTTGGACAAAGACTTTTCATGGAGAACTTCATGTTAAGCTTCAAACTACAGCTTGTTTCCCTCACCACCTCCCTGCCCCTCCCACCTTACTTGAGCATGGTGCATTATGGGGCTTAGAGATGGGAACAGGGACATTATCCTTTTCCACTGGTACATGAGAGACCGTTAGACAAAGAAACCTCACTGCTGTTTGGCCATGTCACTGCTATGAAACCCCTGGAGGTCTGTAGTGCTGCCTTAGCTAACGCTCACTTAACCTAGCCAACTATGCTTGAGGAAGTCAAGCTTAAGTTAAGAAATGCACAGAACAGGGATCTGCAGATGGAGTGATGGTTACGTTGCTGGTACTCTCATGTAGTCAACCGCGATTTGAGTCCTAGACCTGGTGGCTTAAAACTCATGCCAGGCATGTAGGCGTGCATGCCCAAAATCCCAAGAGGAGAATGGAGGAGAAGGGATTGTGGTGTGGCCATCCCCCCTGGGGGGTGATTTATTGTTTTCTGTCTCTCTGCTTCTCTTTGTCTCTCTAGTGATTGCATGCGCCCTATAGCAAAAATCTCTCTAAAAATAAATAAATTAATTAATAAGCACAGAACAGGGAGCAAGTCTATGGTTCAGTGGTGGCACAGGGCTCTGCCCGACTGGTCTGCATGAGGAGGTTCTGGGTTTGCATCCAGAGGCTTCCCTGGGAATGCCACAGAATTGGGACTTGCTAGGGCTGGGATGAATTACGACATGGGGACCCTGTTGTTCGTGTAGGAATGAAATGGGGAAAAAAAAAAAAAAGAATAAGAAATGTACCAAAAACTCAAGATGAGTTGAGAGCATTTCTTTTTTTTTTCTCTCTTTCTCTCGTTCTTTTTTTTGTGTGTGTGGTGCCCAAGACTGAAGTTCTTTTCAATATATCAGGCTTTTCAAAAAAATGATTAAAATGCACCAGCTTATTAAATAGAGCTGCTTCAGACTTAATTTAGCAAACTGTAACATTTTTATCATTTTTATAAAGCCCTTTTTAATGAAAACCGTCTGCGAGGAGACCAAACACTGAGGCCGAAATCATGTTTTCTCCGTTCTTGCTATCCCTGAAGATGTTGTTTCCAGATTTTACAGAAATAATAAATTTCATTTAGAAGTTTGGGCCTCCACAGTGGTGCCGCACAGCTCTGAATTTTCCAATTTGCAGCGCAAGAAGCTAATCCTGCTCTAATGTTTCATACTTGCCAACTCCAAACCACAATTTCATACCTTCCTTGCCTCTTAGTAAATGTGGTCCTTGGACCAGCATCCGACCCCATGTGTTTACATGAGCCTGAAAAATGTTGTTCTAATAAGCGTAAACATATTTCCTCGGTGACCAAATGTTTTCCTCCCGTTGCTCCTGACTTCACAGGTCACTGCTTGCTGAGGTTTCCCAGGAGCAACCTTCTCAACCCGCGGGCACCAGGCCAGAGGAGTTCCACGGCATCTGTACCTCCAGGGTGTAACCTGCTCGGGAGCTGCGTCCACCCGTCTGCCACCCAGGCCTGTTCTGGACACCCCTTCAAAGGCACCTCATTAACAGAGGTGAGACTTCCAGCCCCAGAAATGATGGCTACCATAAAACTACCTGGAAAGTGATTCCTCAGGTCCCACGTCTGAGAGCTATCTTGGTGGCTGCCTGAAGGCCTCGCTCTGTGTGGGAAGTAGAGGTAGCTAGAGCTCAGGGAGCCCTATGACGTGCGCTAGGCCTTAAGGCGCCCCCTGGCAAGGTCATGACTGGCATGCATCCAGGTGAACTTAAGCCTGGCAGAGCCAAGCTATGGGGGGAGCCACTCACCTGATTTGACCCCTTTGGTGTCAGAAGCCTGCTGCAGAAGTCAAGCAGGGACACGAGGCCAGGGAGGAGCTCCCTGGCTCCTTCTGGAGGGCATCTTGTAACCTCAGGGGGCTCTGGAGACCAAAGAGGATTCAATGAGAATGAAGCCCATGCGATAGGAAGAACACCCGTGCATCTCACCCACCCACACGAAGAGACTTCAGGAAGCTTATGACAATGCCATGATGAAAATACTATGCATGAATTTCAACATATTTTTGCACCGAAACAAACTTGTACCTTAATTGCATGCAATAGTATTTTTTTTCCCCACAAACTATTTAAAATCCCTTCATAGTCAAAGTCTAGTGACAGTCCCAATCTGTTCAGCAGTTGGGAAGAATAAGAAATGTACCAAACAACTCAAGATGAGTTGAGAGCATTTCTTTTTTTTTTCTCTCTTTCTCTCGTTCTTTTTTTTGTGTGTGTGGTGCCCAAGACTGAAGTTCTTTTCAATATATCAGGCTTTTCAAAAAAATGATTAAAATGCACCAGCTTATTAAATAGAGCTGCTTCAGACTTAATTTAGCAAACTGTAACATTTTTATCATTTTTATAAAGCCCTTTTTAATGAAAACCGTCTGCGAGGAGACCAAACACTGAGGCCGAAATCATGTTTTCTCCGTTCTTGCTATCCCTGAAGATGTTGTTTCCAGATTTTACAGAAATAATAAATTTCATTTAGAAGTTTGGGCCTCCACAGTGGTGCCGCACAGCTCTGAATTTTCCAATTTGCAGCGCAAGAAGCTAATCCTGCTCTAATGTTTCATACTTGCCAACTCCAAACCACAATTTCATACCTTCCTTGCCTCTTAGTAAATGTGGTCCTTGGACCAGCATCCGACCCCATGTGTTTACATGAGCCTGAAAAATGTTGTTCTAATAAGCGTAAACATATTTCCTCGGTGACCAAATGTTTTCCTCCCGTTGCTCCTGACTTCACAGGTCACTGCTTGCTGAGGTTTCCCAGGAGCAACCTTCTCAACCCGCGGGCACCAGGCCAGAGGAGTTCCACGGCATCTGTACCTCCAGGGTGTAACCTGCTCGGGAGCTGCGTCCACCCGTCTGCCACCCAGGCCTGTTCTGGACACCCCTTCAAAGGCACCTCATTAACAGAGGTGAGACTTCCAGCCCCAGAAATGATGGCTACCATAAAACTACCTGGAAAGTGATTCCTCAGGTCCCACGTCTGAGAGCTATCTTGGTGGCTGCCTGAAGGCCTCGCTCTGTGTGGGAAGTAGAGGTAGCTAGAGCTCAGGGAGCCCTATGACGTGCGCTAGGCCTTAAGGCGCCCCCTGGCAAGGTCATGACTGGCATGCATCCAGGTGAACTTAAGCCTGGCAGAGCCAAGCTATGGGGGGAGCCACTCACC
Source organism: Tupaia belangeri chinensis (assembly GCF_000334495.1). Lineage (NCBI taxonomy): Eukaryota > Metazoa > Chordata > Mammalia > Scandentia > Tupaiidae > Tupaia > Tupaia belangeri. The sequence continues at coordinate 5,043,038 of NW_006160193.1, read as the reverse complement.
TGATTTGACCCCTTTGGTGTCAGAAGCCTGCTGCAGAAGTCAAGCAGGGACACGAGGCCAGGGAGGAGCTCCCTGGCTCCTTCTGGAGGGCATCTTGTAACCTCAGGGGGCTCTGGAGACCAAAGAGGATTCAATGAGAATGAAGCCCATGCGATAGGAAGAACACCCGTGCATCTCACCCACCCACACGAAGAGACTTCAGGAAGCTTATGACAATGCCATGATGAAAATACTATGCATGAATTTCAACATATTTTTGCACCGAAACAAACTTGTACCTTAATTGCATGCAATAGTATTTTTTTTCCCCACAAACTATTTAAAATCCCTTCATAGTCAAAGTCTAGTGACAGTCCCAATCTGTTCAGCAGTTGGGCTTTGCCCGATTTTTGAGAAAGTCTTCCAGTCGCTCCTCTTTGAGGACTTGATGGGAGGGAAGCTATGTCCAGGACTGTCACAAGCCTGGTCTCTGCTGTGGTTCAGCCTCCCCCGTGCTGCTGGCCCTGGAACGGGTCTGCGTCTTCCTGCTGCGTGCTGTTCACAGGCATTGCAGGTGCAATTGATTGTGGTTCACTCTGAATGCCAAGTTTTTATCCATGGCTGGTAGTCCAGTGACCAACCATCCTGCTTGCCTGGGACAGAGGCGTTTCCCAAGATGCAAGACTTACCAGGCTAAAACCAGAAAATCCTGGGCAAAACAGGAAGGCAGGAAGTGCTTCATCACTGGTGAAAAGTCATTTCCTGTGGGAGGTCCGAAGTGGACATGTCACTCATCCACCATGTTGCAGGAGTATGGACTGGAACACTTCCTGTGTAACACTGTAAGTGCCCCCCTACTGCCACAGCCCATTCCAAGAGTCGGGGAATGTTCTCCCCACCAGAGTAAGGCAGACCATGCTCCAGCTCCATCCTCAACGCCAGGGGACTGATGCCCAAGGCCTTGACTCCATGGGTAACTCCCCAAGAGACCAGTCCTCTCAGCAGACATGGGACAAGATATGCCGAGGTCACTGGGTGAACTGGAGGCACAGTGAGAACAGGACAGGCCCAGACCTCTGATCCCAGAGTTTGTCCCACTCAGCCAGTGGCCAGGCCAGACCCAGCAAACCTCCCACACTCTTCTCCGAAGTCAGGCCCCCTTCTGGTTCCACGGAGCTCGCCGAGTGCTCCTTGGTCCTGCGTCCATCCAGCCTCACGCTCACTCCCCACAGTGCAGATACCCTCAACCTCGCCAAACCGCCAGTCAGCAGGAGGGACAAAGGTCCGGTTCAGCCTCAGGGGGAAGGGGAATCTTATCAAGGCTCTGGCAGCCTTCTGGGGACTGAGGTAGTGTTTTTCATGGAAAAACAAGAATTTGCTGCTGTGTGTTGGATGGAAGGCTCTATCCCGGGGAATTCCGCCATTGCTGCTGGCCTGAGTCACCTAGCCTTTGACTTCACACCTGTGGAGAAGGGGACCAGGGCTGTGGACTTGGTTCATTTTTCTTTCTTGTACTTAATGAAGCCCCAGACAGCTCCGGCCCAGGGGCTCCCTCCCCTAGCTGTGTGCACTACCTGTCACCCGCACCCCGGCAGTCCCAGCGCTCCTGGCTGCCCCTCCTCTGCCCGCTGTGTAGCCCTGTGCCTTACTGCCCAATCCATCATCTGGAAACTGGCTCTGGACATGGAAGGCCCTCAGGAGCCCTCTGGGCCTGCCCCAGCCTCAGAATAATGCTCAGACTCTGTGTCCCCAAGTCCCTGCTTCGTCAGACTCTAATGCTGTCCGGAACAGGACACGTGGCCATGGGGCTGCCTATTGCATTTTTATGAGGTCTGTGGCACACCCTTCCACCAGGAGCTGGAACAAGACGCAGAAACTCTGATGCCCCAGAGCCGCCCACGCTCCTCCCTCAGGCTGGCAGCCCTCAGCCCAGGAGTGACCACTGCCTTATTTTCTGCGGCATTCCCTTTTAACTGGATTTTGCATTTTCTACGTGAACTTAGTACATCGTGCACTTTCTGTGTGCCTGGCTTCACAGGCCCTGAGACCCCCAGGGCCGTATGCCTAGCCTCCCCCGGGCAAGACCCTTGTGTTATGCAGGTTAGAGGCTGGATGGACAAAGGACCAAGGAGCGCTCGCTCGGTGAGCTCTGTGGAACTAGAAGGGGGCCTGACTTCAGAGAAGAGCGTGGGAGGTTTGCTGGGTCCGGCCTGGCCACTGGCTGGGTGGGACAAACTCTGGGATACGAGGTCAGAGGTCTGGGGCTGTCCTGTTCTCACTGTGCTTCCAATTCACCCAGTGACCTGGGCACGTCTTGTCCCATGTCTGCTGAGAGGACTGGTCTCTTGGGGAGTTACCCATGGAGTCAAGGCCTTGGGCACCAGTCCCCTGGCATTGAGGATGGAGACCTTCATCTTCCACTTATGATTCTGCATACCCCAAGGTACCAGGAAGCAGAACAGGCCTCCCAGACAGGCCCCAAGGCACCATCCCTCCCCTGTGGATGACCAGTGCCAACAATCCTTTGAAAACAAGTTAGAGACTCCTCCTCCAGGAGGCCTCTCAGATGCCCTCCATCCTGAGAGCTGCTGAGTAAGTACGCACTCTCCCACCCTCCTCTTCCAGGTCAGATCGGGGAGACTGTTGACAGGGAGCTGCCCAGGGTGGGGCCCACTGGGGTGCCTGTCTTGGGCCTGCCCCCCTGGGAGCTGGTGAGACAAGTGCTTGCGGCTCCTGTTCCCTCCTGTCTGCATCCTGTGTCAAGGCATGAGTTCTCGCGTCATCCTCACGGATTCCAGGTAGTGATGTAGTCATTTCCCTGGGGAAGAACGGGAGGGGCAGACAGAGGAGGAAGGGAGGGAGAGAGAGGGAGCTTCATTGTTCATGCACCTACTACGTGCAAACCTCCTTGGTCACGTGGTGATGTTCTCCAGTTGGACCACCCTGACGACGTTTTTAGGTGAGTTCAGTTTTTCTGCATGCTGTGTGGCCCTGTGCGTGTGACGCATCCTCTCTGAGCCTCTGTGTCCTGCTCTGTAAAGTGGGCGCCATGAGCCCAGCTGCAGGGCCGTGTGTAGGCAGGTGACTGGGGCAACGAGCCGGCCTGGGACTTGGAGGCACAGCGCTGCTCACGGTCTTCACATGCCTGCAGCTAACCTGGGAAGCGGCAGGGAAGTCAGGAGGGCAGGGGAGACCTGCTGGAATCACCACACGGGGCTCTGCAAATATGGACAACCACTACGTGCCAATTTAAAAACAGATTTTTTTTTTTTTGAGAGGGGTTTGCTATAGGGCGCGTGGGCTCGCCAGACAGACAGAGAGAGACAGAGACAGAAAGTGAGAACTCACCCCCCAGGGGGGATGGCCACGCCGCAATCCCTTCTCCTCCATTCTTCTCTTGGGATCCTGGGCACGCACGCACATGTGCCCGGCGTGAGTTTCAAGTCACCGGGTCTAGGACGCGAACCGCGGTCGACTATGTGGGAGTCCAGCGACATAGCCATTACACTAACTGCTGGTCCCCAAACAGATTTCTTTTTTAAAAAGAAAAGTTCTTCCACCCCGGAGGAAGCTTGGAAGTGCTAGGGAGGCTCGTGTGGCCCCTGCAGAAGCCTCTAGCTCCCGGAGCGAGTCTTAGAGTCTCTTTCCTCATCCTGCAGACCCTGCTGGGTGTGACTCAGCTGAGTTTCCCCACGGCCCTGCCACCCAGAAGGGCATAATGCAAGGGTCCTGCCCAGGGGAGGACAGGTATGTGACCCTGGGGCCCTCAGCACGCCTGCCAGAGCTTTGTCTGGAGGGATGCATAGTGCGCTCGGAAGCCCCCCAGAGCACCTCCTCTTGGCACAGACATGGGGCCCAGCTGCTGTCCAGGGGCAAGCCAGACAGTGGGGCCTCCTGCTCACGGTCTGTACGGCTGCTCCTCCCCAACCCGCGTGAGGACTCTGTGACCGAGACAACCCGGAGTCCCAACTTCTACTTGGCAAAAGCACGCCGGTCAGTCCCTTGCTTCATACCAAAGGCGTGTCCTGAGTGAACCCTAAGCACTGGAAGGATGCTAGACTTCCCCACGTGGCCAGCGTCTTCCCCAACTGGACGCAAAACCCAGAAGCCACCAAGGAAAGTAAGGACCGATGTAAAATCACAAGACCTGTGAGTGTGAGTGCACACACCCGTCACCCATACACACAAACCTCACACACAAATGAAAAGAAAAGTGACGGGCCAGACTGGGAAAGGGATGCACTGTACGTCCCCGCTTAATATATACCCCAGCGTCTGAGCTCCACGGCGGGGACTAAAGGACTGGAAGGTACACAGGCGGGAGAGCAACTGTGGGTACTAGAGACGGTGTGGGAGGAGTGGGGAAGGGGGTGGAACACTGACGGAAATGACCTGTTGATGGAACGCGTGCAGTGATGTCTGGCGGGACTGACATGCAGCGCATTCGCGCTGAGGAGATGCGCGGTGTATGCTGTGGAGACGGACCACGATTAAATGCTCGCAAATCAGAGAAGAAAAGAAGACTTTTAAAAAGACAAATGACAGATTGGAGAAACCCTGACAACATCTCCCATAGACAAAAGGTCGGAATCCTTAATAGGCAAGACTTTTACAAATTAATTAAAATAGCTCTTAGTAGCAAAAGGGACAAAGGCTCTGAATATGCCCTGAAGAGGAGAGAAAACGCCGGCTGAGAAATCGCTTAGCCGGGGAATTTTGAGTTACAAAATGAAATGATGAGATTTGGGGTGCTGTTTGCCTGTGGCTTTCATTGGCCTGAAGGACCACATCTGACAGCGTCCAGGACCGAGGGCACGAGGGCAGGCACACGCGAGCACCCCCAGGCAGTGTGTGTGTGCGTGTGCGCATGTGTGTGCATGTGCATGTGTGTGTGTGCGTGCCTGTGCGCGTGTGTGTGCAGCAGGATGTTGGATCATGTAAAATGCATGTACCGACAGACGCGGTGACCCTGCTCGTAGGGTCTGGCTTCACCTACGTCTCTGTCTCAGCCTGACACATCTTGTCCCCTCTGCTCATCTTTAAAGCCCATAAGACCTGATTAAAATGCTGCCTCCCCTCCTACCGAGCTGTGAAGAGTGGTGGACCAAGGGCGGGGTGGGTGCACGTGGAGGGCTTCACTGCTGGCTCTCCCTGCAGAGCCCCTTCTCTCTCGGGGGCCAGCCCACCCATTTCCGAGCAGATCTGTAGGGCAGTGTCCGAGCGCCATGACGGGGCCATTGCAGCCCCCTGAGCGACTCCTGGAATGGCGGTTTCAGCGGCAGCTGCAGGGTCTGAGAGCTTGGGAGCCTCAGCCAGCGGACCCTCTGTATGTGAGCTGATTTTTCTGTGTGCTCCCAGGG
>NW_006160193.1:5030200-5037650 GCF_000334495.1 Tupaia belangeri chinensis | reverse complement strand
TGCCAGGCCGGGACCAGGGGTGGTGCTGCCCTCTCTAGGCAGCTGTGGCCTCTTGGGAGATACCCAAAAGCCCTTCTCCACTGGTGGCCACTGTGCCACCTGCCCGCAAGTGCAGGCCAGGAGGGGCAGGGCAACGTGGTTACCCCTGTGGGCTGGGCAGGAAGGCTGAGCCGCAGCCATGCTGTCTCTGGGAAGAGCCCCATCCCTGCCCCAGCGCTCCTCTCCAAGCCCACAGGGCTGTCCCCCACACCCACACCCAACAGCAGCTCACTGTGCCCTCTGGTGGAAGCCATGGCTGTGCTGGGAGCTAGGGCTGCAGGGTGGGCTGGGTGAACTAACACTACTATCCCTGCTCCAGGTCTGAGACTGGTGGATGGGAAGGAGTTGCACCCAGCGGGTGAATGGAAGGGAGAGTGAAGGAAAGAACTCCCAGAGACAGGAGCAAGACAGCGAGGGGCAGGGGGAGGAGTCTGAGTGTGCCCCACCCACCCCCACCTCTCCGCCTCCCTCCCAGGTGATTGAGATGCACGCCTTCCTCACTCTCAGGGGCAGCGTTCTTCTTGCCTAACAAAGGTTTGAGTGGTGGGCCGCTTCCTGTCCCAGGCCCTGCTGGCAGCCCTGGTGAGTCCTGGCTCCTGTGCCTGTGTCCACGACCCCCGAAACCTCTCCCTTTCCCGTGACTCCTCCACTGGCATGGCAGGACGTAAGTGCCGGGACCAGGTGACTTCCGTTTGGGTTCTCTGTCTCCTCTAGGTTGCTGCCATGTGCTGAGGCTGCCCTATGAACAGACACACGTGGCCAGTGACTACCTGCCTGCACACGCGAGTGAGCCGGGAAGCTAGCTTCCCTGCCAGCCACACTGCCAGATAAGACTGCAGCCCAGGCAACAGCTGCACCACGGCCTCAAGACAGACCCTGAGCAAGAGAACCAGCTGAGCCCCCAGAATCCCTGGCTACCCAGGACCTGGGAGAAATAACAGATCCTGCGGCTTCCAGCTGCTGCATGTGGGACTTTTTGTTATACAGAAATAGAGAACTACTAGCTAATACACGAGGTTCCCAACATGAGCATAGATCCTGTCTGGACACTCTCTGGGCCCTATCTGGTATTGGGTTCTTCAGGTTCTAGCCTTGGAGTTTCATATGGGGAAACCGAGGCCTGGAACAGGGCAGGGTTGGCCTGAGGCTCCTGCTGCTTTGGCTTGGGGGAGAGTGCTGGGCAGAGGCTCTATCTTGTGAGAAGGTCCTTTGAGCTCAGGCAGGGGGGGCACAAAGTAGACGGTGGCCAGGAGGAAGCCCTCCTCCCGCTCCTCTCCTCCTCCCTCCTCTCCCTCCTCCCTCCTCTCCCTCCTCCCGCTCCTCTCCCTCCTCCCACTCCTCTCCCTCCTCCCAGCCCCCGCCCATCGCTGGCCTGGCTGTCCCTCATGGTGGAAGCAGCAAAGGGCCTCAAGCCCCTCAGCTTCATTCCATCTGTGGCAGCCTTAGGCCACGTACGGTGACAGGTTCGCGGAGTCCAGGGCCAAGCATGGGGGGCATTACTCTGTGATTTCTCGAGAAAGAGGACTATAAAGGCTGAGAGGAGGCCCATTAGGGACAGCATCGGAGCCCAATTTTAGGGTCTCGGGCCTCCAGCACACTCCACTGGGCCCCAGACCTCATCTGACTGGGCTCAGCTTCAGGCCCTGCTGGCTGGGGCGGGTGTGAGTGAGTGGGAGCAGCCCGAGCACCCCATGACCCTGGTGTGACCAGAGCAGGGGGCTGTGTGCTGGGACTGAGAGCTGGGACTGTGAGCTGCTGCTCCGGGGGCTGGCGGAGAGGCCCCGGCCTCCCCTGTGGCTGCTCGGCTGGTAACACACACTTTCCATCAAGGCCATTGGACCTGTTTTCCATCATGTCTGGCACTTGGGGTCACCAGCTGTGCAGTCCTGGTGGCCAAGGCTGCATGACGGGGCGGAGGGAGGAGGAGGAAGCCAGCTGTCCCGTCATGCAGGCAAAGCCTTCCCTCTGGAGAGCCAGCTTGGGACCCCACTAAGGGGATGCAGCCCCTGAAGTGTTCCAGCATGAGCCCTGCTAGCTGGGAAGGTCAAACCAAGGTCAGCTGCTGGGTGGAGCGTGGGTCCAGCATAGCCTCTGGAAGGCCTCCACCTCCTCCCTTCTTATGAGCGCCTCACCTGGTCCCCTGACCTAGCCGGTCCTCAGGCTCTCCCATCCTTCCCAGGGGGCCAGGCCATGGACAGAGTGGGTGTGGATGGGCTTCCACACATGCAGGCCATTCAGGGACCTGAGCATCCCCCTCCAGAGTCCCAGGAGAATCCACAGAGGCCCTCACCTCAACCCCGTCACATGGACCGAGGGGCACAGGCTCAGCCCTGGGAACAGTCCCAGCTTCCCACACCCTACCCAGCTCAATTTGCAAATGCGGTTCTCCATCCCACCCCTCCTTGGCTCTGCTCCTTCTCGGGTCTCCAAGTGTCCCACCTCGGAAGCCCTGTCTATGCACCACAACCCCAGCATGGGATCGGCCCCAACCCTGCCTGGGTCCCCGTCCCACCTGGTGTCATCACCATGCACATGTCTCCTCTGAGTCCCCGGAACTCTCTGTTCCTGTCCCCGCCATGCTGCCCAAGTCCTCCCCCACCTGGCTCTCCGTCCTCACTCGCTGGTTTATAGGACAGCCAGGTATTTGGCCATCCCCACCCCCTTGCTCCAGCCCCCACATGGGGTCACTTCGGAAACCTGTGGCTTCAAGATGGAGCAATGTTGCTACCATCAGCTGCCCTTAAAGCGCTGCAGCCTAGAACAGCACCGGGCACCTGGAAGACGCTCGAGCAGAGTGAAAGGGCGAGCCAAGGGACCGTTCAAGAGGGAAGCCCTGAGAGAGCACAGGGCAGTATTGCAGGTGAGGTGCCTGGGGAGAAAGGCTGGGGAAGGTCTCTGCACAAGGGGACCCCTGACAGGGTACGGAAGGGTAAGTAGGAGCTCATGAGAGGAAGGCGTGGAGACGTTAGTGTGCACATGGACACTTCCATCCTGTGGGCCTGGGGCCAGCAAACAGCCGGATGGCTGCTGTACAGCCTGCGAGCTAGGAATGGCTTACGCTTTTAAAGGCTCCTAATTTTAGAAACAGGGGTTTAAGAAAGAATATGCAACAGCGGCTGTGTACACCCTGCAGTACCTGCAGCCTTCTCCTGGGCCCGTCCAGAAATGCTTGCTGAGCCCCTTCTGCACCAGGGGACAGTACACGTGCAGCCCACCCTCTGCTGGGAGCCTAAGGAGGGCTGAGGAGGGGAGTGTGAGCCGACCACACGTGGGAGCAGAGCCGTGGATGCGGAACTGCTGCCCTGCGTCGGCCAAGGCCAGCCTTGCCCCTTTGGCCTCATGGTCAGTGCCCCCGCCATGCCCTCAGGAAGGCAGGGGCCTCAATGAGATCACTGTACCCTAGGACGGTGCAGGGCCAACCAGGACCCACTCCCCTCCAGCCTGAGCTGTGACCCTGGGCCCGGGCTGGAGCAGACTCCCCACCCTCGTCTGAATTAGCTGTTATTTTCCACCGGCCATGGGGCCTAGAGGGACCCGGCAAGATGATGTCCCAGGCTTAGTGACGCTGCAGCTCTAATGAGCTGGAATCCTGGTGGTTTCTCCTAATCCACTGTGTTTACCCCAGTCAGCGGTCGAAGGCAGCCGAGACGTCCGCCGTTTGCCTGTGATTAGTGCTCTGGCAGGCCGGCTTGTTTTCCAGGAAGGCTGCACTTTCCCCATCTCCGCGTGGCTGACGGCATCCTCAAGGGCCCTGCACGCTGGACTGAGATGTGGGCCACAGAGTCGGCCTCTGGAAGCCCCAGATTTCTTGTGCAACTTGAGTGCTTTGCACCGATTTTGGCCGTGTGAGTCGGAACTACAGTCACTTCCACCGGTGCTGAGCGTCCCGAGGCCTTTCCTGAACCTGGGGGCCGCCAGAAGCACAACCTGAGACAAAGTTTCAAGGCACGAGATCATTTGGAAGGTGACCCCAGGAAACACAGGGAGGGGTAGGATGAATTTCCAAGCAGGTTACTCCTGGGAGCAATCGATACACGATGCCCTGGGGGGCTCCAGGACTCCAGTAGAGTGCATGCTCAGAGCTACTCCATGTGGAGCCAGGAGCTGGGTGCCTGAACCCCTGTACTGCCTCTAGGTAGGGGCCAGCTGCATTTGGACAGTGCTGACATTCTGAGACAAAGAAAGCCTCCAGGCAGGGTGATGCAGCTACTGCAGCTGGGAGCTGCCTGGCCGGCTCTGCAATGGTACATCCGAGGGGAGGGAACAGCCCTAGCACGTCTGCAGCCACATATGCATCCCCACTACCAACCAGTGCCTGTCCGCTGCCGTGGGTGGGCTTGATCCTACAATGCACTGGGAGGCTGCTGACAGATGAGGAAACAGATCCAATGTGGGTGTCACCCTGATGGCCGTGGTCTGCCTGGACGTCCTCGATGCCTAGACTGCGCCAGACTGGAGAGCTAAGACGAAGCCAGCCCGGGCCAGTCGTGGCATCTCTGAGCCTGGTCCTCTGCGGTTCAGTACAAACCACACGCAGAAGGTTCCCAAGGGAACATGCAGGGTGCTGAGCCATGTCCAGGTCAGGGGTATCCTGGAGAACCATGCTGGGCCCTTGGATAGCAGGCAGAGGCATGGCCTCTGACTTGGGGTGGGGGTGCCCATCTGAAAGCGCATACTGGGGGTGGCTCAGGCCCTGGGAGTGTCCACGGCCCTCAACACACACTGTGTAGCCTAGGGACCTGGCTGGGTGAGGGCCCGGGCAATGGAGAAACACGGTCCAGTGAGGCTATCTGCAGTGACCCTGGTCCCGACGCTGAAGCAGCAGTGCCCCTCTTCATGGCCTAAGTCCAGCTCAGGGTCATTGGCCCTCCATCACAGCATTTCGCCTTCACAGTAACCACGGCGAATCAGGACTTTGCAGGTGACAAAGCTGAGGTGGCCTTGCTTGATGAGTCACTGAGCAGTGGTGGCTCCAAGGTGAGCTCCTGGGGACCCCGGGCGCTTTCCTCTGCATCAGTAGCTATGCTGCAGAGCCTACTTCCAGACACTGAGCGGCTTTCTTCTTTCGTGATTTCCTGGAAGCAGGATCTGGCTGAGCTGGGACCTCTGCTCAGGACCTTGCAAGGCTGCAGCTGAGGTGTCAGCTGGACTGCACTCTCATCTGGAGGCTCAACCGGGGAGAGACCTGCCTCCGAGCTCAGTTAGGCTATTGGCGGGATCCATTTCCTGTGACGCTAGGATTTCTGTTTGTTTGCTTCCTTGAAGCTGGAAGGAGAGCACGTCTGACGTCAGGGAGGGCCCGGTTCCTCTTTTAAGAGCTTTTGCCTGATTAGCCCAGGCCTGCCAAGTATAATATTCTTTGATGAGCTCCAAAAAGCCCCTGGACCTGCAGTATCTCCTCCCCTTTGCCATATTCTGTTAGAAGTCTCAGCCCCCCTCTCCCTCAAAAGGGGCAAGATTACCTGGGGCATGAGCACCAGTGGGCAGGGGCCAGAGGTCACCTTCAGGCCTGCCCACCACAGCTTCCTTCACCCTTTGGCTCACCAACATCCGAGGAGCTGATCTTCACTTGTGCCTACTGGGATGGGCATGCTGCTGCCACCCACAGGCTGAGCACTGCTGCGGCTGGCGTCTGAGGCCACTCCTGCTACAGTGCCCTGGGAGAGGGATGTCGAGGCTGGGACTTGAGCTGCCTCTCCCTCAGGGCCTGCAGTGGTGCTGTGCTCTGCAGGTGGAATGTTCCGTGAGCCCAGAAGCCTCCTGGCCTCTCACCTGCATGGTCATTGACTCTGACCCAAAAGTTCAGGCAGAACTCAGCTCTGAGGTCTGTCTGTGGCCACGCATACACACCAGACCCTCCCAGCCCACCCATTCAGGTGGGTCCCTCCATCCCTACCCTGCCTGTTGAACCGGCTCTAAGATTCGATGTACGTCACTTACCCTCTTAGGCCGAGTTGCCCCTGCTGTGAGGGGAGCTGGCAGGAGGCAGTGCACCCTGTCTTCACTGTACAGTGGAGAGTGTGACCCAGGAGGAATCTCTGGGACCCCAGTGGTGACTAAGGGTGGGAGCCTGGAGGCCGGAGAATCGAAGGGAGGGCAGGCCCCGCAAAAGAAGGGGCTGGCATCATCGGCCTTCCCTCTCTCCTAGCGTTGAGTTCTACCGCAGAAACAAACATTGCTCACCTCCTCCTTCGAAAGAAAAGGCCAGCACAGAGCCACCTGCACAGGGCCTGCAAGGGGAGTGCTGTGAAGAGACACAGGGAAGGCAGCCCACCCTGCCCCTGTGGGGACCCCAGAAACCAACCTGTCCTGATGATGGTGAGCTCAAGCCTTCAACCCTCCAGAGGCCCGTGTCATGCACGACCCTGGAAAGTCTCACCCAGACACAGGCCAGATGGCCCATGTGTTGGCCGGTACCTGTGGGTCCCTGAAGGTCCAAGAGCCTGGCAATACAGTTGGCATTTTTAATTTGTCCTTCCCAAAGCCAGTTACTCTACCAGCCTGGCTCTGGCATCCTGCCTTGGCCTGGCTGGTGGGCATTCTGGAAAAAGTGAAGTGGAAGAACTTTTTCCCTTCCCCTCTGTGAGAGCAGCCAGGTGTGCAGTGGTGAGGGGAGCTGGGTGGTAAGCCAGTGGAAGCCAGGCAGAACTGCCTAGCCCAGGCTGTGGGCCAGGCCTGCCCTCACTTGGGAAGGCCCTTGCCCTGTCAAGGCCTCATCTGTAAAGTGCCCTGGGGCCGGGGTTCCTGGAACACCAGCGCTGAGGCAGGGTGGGACTGAGTGCTGCAGCCCTGGGAGCCAGCCCAGCCTCGGACTGCGAGGCTCCGGCTCCGGCACCCACAGCTGTGCGGGGAAGTGCTCCTCTTTTACGAGTGAGCTCCGACTTGTTAAATTTTACAGCAACAGGAAACTTGTAACCTCACTAGTAATTACAAGGGCCTAGGGTGAGCACACCCCATAAAAATCCTGTGGCCCATGGGAATGTGGTTGGGGAAGAGCTCCAGCCTTCTTTTCAAACCTGTGGGGCAGGCAGTGCCGAGGTCCTCAGGGATATGGGTGCCTCAGGGATCCCGAGACCCCAGCAGGATAATGGCTTTATGCCAGGACCCTCACAGAGCATTGACCAAGGGGTTCAGGTTGGATTTCTGTCAGAGTGCAGTAGACAGAACTAGAACTGCTCCCACTTGAACTAGAGCCTGGCTCCTCGAGGCCCGGAGGGGCTATGTCACATGTAATGTGAACGGTCAGTCAGGTGTGCTCAGTGAAACAAAGATCTCCAAAGGAGTCCATGTCCCAAATACCCAGAACCTCTGACTGCAAGACTCTACATGAAAAAGGGACTTACAGAAATAATCAAGTTAAGGATTTGGGGATGGGAATTATTCACTGGCCCAATGTAATTACAAAGCTCCT
>NW_006160193.1:5016725-5029625 GCF_000334495.1 Tupaia belangeri chinensis | reverse complement strand
GAGAAGCAGGAGGGTCAGGGGAGAACGGAGAGGCGAGCCTGGCAGCAGAAGTCAGAGTGGTGAGGCTATGAGTCTGAAGAATGCAGGCAACCTCTAGAAGCCAGAGACATGAGGAAGCAGATTCTCCCCTGGCCTTCAGAAGAAATGAAACTCTACGACACCTTGATTTTAGCCCCATGTGGCCCATTGCAGACTTCTAACCTCTAGAACTCTTAAGATAGATCTGTACTCTTGTAAGATACTAATTTTGTGCTCATTTTTTTATAGTCCCAGTAGGAAACTGATAGGCAAGTACTGTGCAAATTGAGCATCATCTGCCCTCAAAGTCATATGTTGAAATGCTAACCCACAATGTGATGGTATTAGGAGGTAGGACCTTCGGTATATGATTAAGTCATGAACGGGATTAAGGTACTTACAAAAGAGGCCCCAGAGAGCTCATTCATTCCTCCTAGACATGACAAGAAGATGGCCATCCATGAACAGAAAGTGTGTGGAAAGCTGCCAGTGAACCCTTCCAGATGCCAAATCTTCTAGTGCCTTGATCTTGAACTTTCCAGCCACCAGAATGGTGAAAAATAAGTGTGCTGTTTATAAGCCACCCAGTCTGTGACTATTTTGTTTTAATAACCTGAACAAACTAATAGAGAAATTGGTATCGAGAAATGGGAATGCTGCTATAACAAATACTTTAAAATGTGGAACTGAGTACTGGGTAGAGGCTGGAAGAGCTTTGAGGTCATTGTAGAAAACACCTACGTTGCTGTGAATGAGCCATTAAGGGTGATTCTAGTAAGGACTTGAAAAGAGAAGAAGAGCACATAGAGAAAGCTTCAGTCTTCTCGGAGCGTACCTAATCATGAACAGAATGGATAGCAAAGGCAATTCTGGCGAGATCTTTGATAAAAATGAAGAACATTTTACTGGACAATGAAGAAAAGCTAATTTTTGCTAAAGTGGCAAAGAACTGGGTTGAATTATATTTCCGTAATGTTTCATAGCAGGTAGAACTTGGAAGCAATGAAGCTGATATTTGGCTGAAGCAATTTCTAAAGCAAAGTGTTGAAGGTGAAGCTTGCCTCCTTTGACTGCATATAAATGTGAAACCAGATAGCTTAAAGACAGAATTATTAAGCAAAAAGGAACTAGGATTTAAATGTTTGGAAAATCTCAACCTATTTATATCGAAAAATTTGAGAAAGTGTGTTTGGAAGAAAACATTAGAATGGCCAACTCTTTTTTTTTTTTTTTTTTGGAGAGATTTTTGCTATAGGGCGCGTGCGCTCGCCAGAGAGACAGAGAGAGACATAGAGACAGAAAGCGAGAAATCACCCCCCAGGGGAGATGGTCACTCCGCAATCCCTTCTCCTCTATTCTCCTCCCGGGATCTTGGGCACGCGTGCACACGTGCCCGGCGTGAGTTTTAAGCCACCGGGATGCGAACCGCGGTTGACTACGTGGGAGTCCAGTGACACAGCCACTACGCTAACTGCTGGTTCCCAAGTGGCCAACTCTTGATAATATTAGTGTGATTACAAAGTTTGGACCTAATCAACTGTCTCAATAGAAATCAAGCATCATTCTTCAGGACAAAGAAAGAATGACCCTGAAGGTAATTAAAAGATCACCAGGGATGCCTCTTTGATTTCAAAACTGGGACCAGTCTCATTTTCAAAGGGCCAAGTAATCTCCATTCAAGCTATAGTGATAAGGTTATTCAGAGCCTTGAGTGACATATTTCTGTCTGGCAAAGATGGGGGGCAGGTCTACTACCTCAATGAGGGTAGAAGGTGGGATCCTAACCTCAGTATGTCCACAGATTGGGCCCAGTGGGCCTAGAGGGCAGATCATTAAACCAAAGATGATTATTCTTTTTTTAATTATCTTTTTAATTTAATTTTGTTATTTTTTTTATTTGACCAAAGAGAGAGAGAAGCGGAAAATGAGAAAGCAAGCCACTAGGTCCAGGACTCGAACCACAGTCAGCCATGTGGGGGTTCAGAACCTTAACCACCATGCCACTTGCTGACCCTGAACCGAAAATGATTATTGTTGAGCTCCAAGGTCTCATCGAGTTTAGTTTGTAACTGGGACTTCCTTGAGTTACAGTATCCCTTTCTTCTTTCCTATTTCCTTCTTTTAGAATGTAAGCATCTGTCCTATGCCTATCACACTCTTGTATCTCAGATGAACATAACTTATTTAGTTTCAAAGTTCATAGGTGAAGAGCAACTTGCCTTGGGATGGAGAGATGTTATGCTCTCATATCTTCAGTTGCACCCATATCTGATTTAGATGATTTTTAGGTGAAAATTTAGACTTTTGACTGGAATGAATTAAGACGTTGGGGACTGTGGAGATGTAATGAATGTATTTTGCGTATGAAAAGGACATGGATTTGGGGAATCCACAGGCAGAGTACTATAGACTGAATGTGTGCCCCTCACCTCCCTTAAATTAATACGTTGAAACCTAACCCCCACTGTGATAGTATTAGGAGGCACCGCCTTTTGGTAGATGATTAGGACTCAAGTTTAGAGTTCTTAAAAAAAGAGACTCCAGAGAGCTCCCTCATCTATTCCATTATGTGAAGACACAGGAGCAGATGGCCATCTACAAACCAGGAAGTGGGACCTTACCAGAGACCGTATCTATTGACACCTCCATCTTGGATGTCCCGGCCTCTAGAAATGTGAGAAATAAATTTCTGTTGTTGATAAGCCCAAATGAACCAGGACAACCAGGTATGCAGTAGGTGGCCAATAAATATTCACCAAACTCACTGAAGCATGGACATAGTCAAGAAGGACTAGACAAATTCACTAAATACTCTGACACAGCTTAGGAAATGGAAACCATGGGACCTGGTGGGCACTTGTGAACTCATGGAGGTGATGTTGCCCTCTTCCAGGGGTTGATCCTCCTGTGGAGGCTGGAGAAGATCCCTCTGCTCCTGAGATGATTTTAGAAGATGTGTTTTCAGGAGTGGAAGCTGGTAGTCATGGGTCTTGACTGTACATGTTTACCAGGGAGAGCATCATGGACTACTCTCCAAATGGGAATCCTCGAGCTCAAGCCATCTCTTCAAATGTGAGTGACAATCTAGTGTGGGGGAAAAGGGCCTTGAGAAGGCACCACTCCCTAGCATTTTAATTGAAAGATGCCATTTCAGCTCCCAAACCAGCCTGTGCCTGGCTTCCCTTTCTTCACAACACAGTGATCTGGAATCATCTTAAATCTCATCAACTCCTTGCAAATCCCAGAGACTCCTCTGTCTCCAAATTTCTTGACTTTTGCACCCAGTTAAAAGACATGAGAAAACAGTAAGCTTTGAAGACAGGCAGAGCTGAATGTGGACAATCACTGCTCCAGTGGCCAGCTGTGGCCTGAGCTCTCTGACCCTCAGTCTCTTCCTCCATAACAAAGAGGAAAGCATTTTCCCTGTCTCTGCTAGGAGTATGAGGATGTCTCATGATTATAAATTGTAAAATGTAGTACACAGGTATTGTGGCTCTGGTGACAATGACAGCAGTATTTACTATTACTATTAAATAAACTGTTGATTTTGTGGGTATTTCTGGGTGAAGAGGAGGTGAGCATGATGTAGGGGAGCATGATGCAAGGAACAGGCCTTGGTATGCCTCCTGCCGAATATTTACACTGGGCCATGGGCAGAACCAAGCAGCACCTTACCCCAGCACCAGTCTGTTCAGTGATGGATACACACAGGGCCACACTGCCTCAGCACCCACTCGTGAATCCCTCAACCAAGCCAGCCACATGATGCCACAGGCCACGAACAGTATCCCCGTCACCAAATCCAATGTCCCTGGCTTCCTCCTAACCATCTCTTCTCCTTGGCCACTGTGCATGCATCCCACTTTCTACAACCAGTCTCATGGCTGCTTCATTTCACTTCCTTTCAGCCTCACTTTGCTCTCACCCACCCATCAGTGGTGCTCTTTGGAGCACAGGTGTTAGGATTCTTCTCTTTTTCTCCCTGCTACCCTTGAGTGACTTAGGGATTTTCACAGATTCCACTGATCCAGCGATATATGGTAGAGCCCAGTCTTTACAGGCACCCAAGCCTGGAAAAAGCAACTGTGGTACAGAGTGACACAAGCAGTCATAGAGCTAAGGACAGTCAGGAAGGGCGCAGGGAAGAGGCCTCTTATCCAGGCAATTAAGATATGGCTCCTGGAAACAAAGCCAGAGGATGAGAAAATGTGTCTAGATGGACACCACCCAAGGAGTCAGCAACAGCAAGTACAGGTCAGCCTCTGTGCCAGGCTCTTCTCATCCACTCCACAAATCCATCCACCCACCGAGCTCCCACTATCTGCCCTTGCATCCTCATCCAGACGTGCATTATTTAATGTAATCCTCACAGCTACCCCATGAAGTCAGTACGGATGTTATGCTGTTTTTACAAAAGAAAAAAATCCAGGCACAGAGAGGTGAAGAGAGTAATCCAATATTACTCAGCTAGTGAGCAGCTGAGCCAGAAATGGAAGCCAGGTCTCTGTCACTCACTTTGCCACGTCGAGAAGAGTGAGAGATCAGGAATCAGAAGTGGAAGGCACGTCTTGCAGCATGATGACAGTAGGGAAGAGATGAGGAGAGACCACGAGACACCGTCAAAACGCACACTGCGCTCCTTAATCCAAATGGAACACTCTACAACCAGGCACAGCTTCAGGAGTTTGAAAGTCCTGGGGGAAATTTTTTCGTTCTTGTTTCCCTTTCAATAACAATCTTGTAGAGATTAAAACCTTCTCTTTGCAGTGACCTCTTAATTGTCTTTCATGTTGAGGGTTGTAGTTCCTGACAAGTTTCACCGATCTTTTTGGGAGAATCTTTGAAAACTTCATTTCTTTATAAAGAGAGTTGGGGGAAATTAAGTAGAAGCTTCTAGTTCCAGCAAAGAATAAGTAGACCTTTCCATAGTTTGTTTTATGATGTAAAGAACCCCGTACATACATAAAAAAACAAACTTGGGAAGATTCTGAAAGGCATGAAGAAACAGTTGCTGGCCAAGGGATGTCAAGATATGAACGAGATGGTACCAAGTTCCCTGAGTTTTTCTTTTTGCCTCCATCTATCTTAATTTGACTGATAGAGGGTCTTGATACCAACAAACAGACAAAAAAATAAAATAAAAATACAAACAAAACAAAACAAAAAACAAGAAAAATCCCAAAAGGATAAAGTAGCAGAACAGGAAAACTTTTTGAATCACCTGCCTATTCCAAACACGAAGAGAACAACTGCACCGTGCCAGAGAGACCCGCCAGGAAGCTCACCTTCCACCTGAGCCAGCAGTGGTGGGCCAGAGCAGGCTGTGCAGGCACTCTCCCGTGATGGCTGCCTCCCGGCAGTGTGCTGCAGGGCCCTGCCAAGCTCTGAACATCTACTCCTACCCAGAATC
The DNA here is from genome assembly GCF_000334495.1 of Tupaia belangeri chinensis. Taxonomy (NCBI): domain Eukaryota; kingdom Metazoa; phylum Chordata; class Mammalia; order Scandentia; family Tupaiidae; genus Tupaia; species Tupaia belangeri. The sequence continues at coordinate 5,024,197 of NW_006160193.1, read as the reverse complement.
ACTGAAGCAGAGGGAGGCAGTGCAAGCAGAAGCTTTGCCCCAGTAGGGCCCGTCAGGGAACCAGACTTCCACCCTGCCCCAGAAGCACACAGGCAGTAGGAGTGAGCACTCTGCTTTTGACAGGGAGGTGTTGGCAGGGCTGAGGGGGAAATGAACTTCCACCCTCGCCCTTCAGCAATGAGTCAGCGAGTCACTTTAATGGGATGACGTTATAGGAGTAAGATGGGGAGCTGAAAACCAGCCCCCACCCAGGCCAGTGCACGATACCTAAATGGAGTGACTGCCTGTTAAAAAGGGAGATTAAATAGGATACAGAGTCTCATTACCTAATACTCAAAATATCCAGGATACAATAAAAATCACTCATCATACCAAGAACCCAGGCAATCACTACCGAACGAGAAACAGCGATCGACAGATGCCAACACCGAGCTGAATCAGAGGCTGGAAGTATCTGACAAGCATAATAAAGAAGCCATCATGAAAATGCTTCAATAGCAGTTATGAACATGCTTGGAACAAGTGGGAAAAAAGGGGAAAAGAAACCCAGAAACTCTCAGCAAAGAAATAGAAGATTTAAAAAAAAAAAAAAAAAGGAGTTTTTTAGAACTGCGAAAGTACAACTGGGGGGAACCCTCACTAGGTGGGCCCAGTCACAGATTGGAGATGACAGAGGAGTAAAGCAATGATCTCAAAGACAGATCAATAGAGTGAAAAAAACAGACCATTATGAGCCACAGAGAGAAAGCAAAGAGACTCGGGGGCTCGTGGCGCTATTACAGAGGTTCTTAACATGCATGCCAGTGGAACCCCAGGACAGGAAAAAGGAGGTAATACTTACAACAGATTTGAAGAAATAATGATTAAACATCCCCCAAATGTGTCGGAAGTATAAACCTGTAGATCCTAGTAGCTGGGATAAACCCAAAGAAACTCATGCCCACTGACACTATAATCGCATTTCTGAAAACTAAAGACAGAAAAATCTGAAAGCAGGCCGAGAGATGTGACCGATGGCATTTAGGGGAACACCAACCCAAATGATAGCAAAGTTTTCATCAGGAACCCTGAGGAGTAAGAGGAAGTTATGGAACATTTTTCAAATTCTGAAATAAAAGAACTGCCAACTCCCATCTTCTATATCCAGAAAAAGTATTCTTCAGAAATTACAAGAAAATAAACTCTGATCATTTTTTAAAAAGATCTAAATAAATGGAAAGTTATTCCATGTTCATTGACTGGATAATTTAATAGTACTAATCTATAGATTTAATGCCATTCCAACCAAATTATCAGAAAACTATTCTGGAATTTACATAGTAAGGCAAAAGACCTATAATAGCCAACGGAACACAGAAAAAGAACTATCAGAAGATTCACACTACCTGATTTCAAGATAAGTAATATTAGTGAAAGAGTATTAGTGGAAGAGTAGGTACATAGATTGATAAAGCACTGCAAAGAGTGCAGGTTTCAGCCCACACAAATACAGCTGCCTGATCTCTGACCAGAGAGCTATGGCAATTCAATGGAGAAAGGGAAGTGTCTTCACAAACCAGTGCTGAGTAGCTGGATATTCACACGCACAGAGATGATTCTGAACACAGGTTACTCTTCTTATAAAAATACAAAATGCATATGGGGGAATATTTACAGAACTTGTATCCACTAAAGAATTTGCATCTGAAATAAACAAAGCGATTCTTAAAATTCAAAATAGGAAGGCAAACAACATAATTAAAAAATAAGGAAAATATTTGAACATATTCCCTATTGATGAAGATATACACAAAGCAAATGAGCATATGAAAGGTCCTCAGTGTCATTTGCCACTAGGGACTTGTAGACTAAAGCAACGACACACCAACATGCACCCATTAGACTGGCTAGAATCGATACCAATTGCTGGTGAGGATACAGAGCAACGGGATCACTCATTCACCGCCGGCTGGAAAGAAACAAAAAATGGCACTTTGGAAGACAGTTTGGCAGTTTCATACAAAGTTAAACATAATCTTGCCTATGACCCATTAATCACACTCCTCAGTATTTCCCCAAGTGAGCCAAAAACATGTATATACAAAAACCTGCATATGATTTTTTTATAGCAGCCTTATTTATAATTGCCAAAAACTGCAAGCAGCCAAGATATCCTTATAAGAGAATGGGTAAAGACACTGTGATTTATCCATACAATGAAGTATTATTCAGCAATAAAAAGAAATGATGTATCAAGCCATGAAAAGACATGGATGAGTACTAGAAGCCTGCTGATAAGTGGAAGACTATATACTGCTAAGCACATTGCTCAGTGAAGTAAGGCAGTCCGCAGAGCCTGCACACTGGAGGTGCTCAATTATATGGCATTCTGGGAAAGGCAAAACTTTAGGCAATAAAAAACTCTGCAGTTGCTAGGGACCTGTCATTGCTTCTGGGTCCTCTCAGCTACTAGAGGAAGATGTTAGTTTATATTAACCCATGTACCATCTATACACATGCATAAATATTTTCAGATATAACCATATATATTTACATTATGCTAATCATGAGCTCCTGTGGCTTAAAATCTTCAACTCTAACCCATTGCTGCATGAACCACTTTAGACGCCTCTCCTTCCTGTCTGCAGCTTCCCACTCCCACAACGAGAAACTTGGTCCCCACCATCTGCCATCTGCTATTTAACTGTGCACCTCGAGCGTACATGTCTACTGGTTTCAGAATTGCTAACCTGCACCTCCGGGGGAGACAGCTGCCTCATTCAGATGCAGTCTTATGAAGAGAACTCTTTGCCTTTAGTTTCACAGACTCTACTGTGTTCGAAGTTACCACAGCCAGCATCTAATTACTCTATTTCCTTCGGAGAGGTTGTCTGTAGCATACGCACACTATTTTGCCATTGTCTGCGTTGTAGCGATGAGTAAATCTGGCACCCAGATCTTGGTTTCTAATACCATTCTTCAATAAAAGAAAGCAGGGCTCCTTGGGAGCATGCTGATTTTAGGACTGGGGCAGAGAATAAAATGAGCCTGGAGAATCTTGTCGTTCCATATATCAAGAAAGTGCTTTAAAAAAAAGACAAATCAAAACAGAAAAATCATAATCATGTGAGGTATGTCAATGGGATGAAGGGACCAACTGAAGGCGCTCCCCAGAGCCAAAGCTGAAATGACAAAAGAATGTATTAAATCATACCCAACAGTATAAATAAATATCCATGAGTGTACACTGCTACAAATAAATGATCGAATAAATGCAGAATACTCTGTTCTTGAGGACATGAAACATATCCCCAACTCCATCAGGGTGACCTTATTCCAAAGGGAGAGAAAAAGAAAAACTTCACAGTCATGAAGCCTGGTAAACACACCTATGATCAAGGTTAACCTCGACAGCGCTAAGGCACACTGCTAGGAGGTACCCTGGGCATGGTACAATGAGAGCAGCACTCGGCTTCTGTGGTTGTCCTCTCCAAAGCACATCCTCCTGTCCTTAGCAGGAGAAAAACAGCCTGCGAGCCCGGCAAAATACCTGATGAGTACGCCTCAAAACTATTCAGGTTATGGGGAAACAAAAGAACAAGAGAGAGAAAAAGATAGACTGCAAGGTAGTCACAATCAAGAGAAAAAAAGATAAAAAAAATAGAATTAAAAAACAAAGAGAGACATGACAACTGAAGGTGATGGAATCTTGGAACACAGAAAGGACACTATGGAAGCATGAAAAAAATCTCACTTTGAAATAAAAAACAAATGGATATTGGTTTAATTGTGACAGAATCTACCATATTAATGTATACTGTCAAAACCTGAGGGGAAACTGAGTGTGGGATGTACAGCAACTCTCAGTAGTATCTTTGTAGTAATTCCATAAATCTAAAACTTTTCCAAAATTGAAAGTTTACCTTTAAAAATTAAAAAATTTTTCAAGAGAGAAGAAAGGACATTAATACGTACACTAACCTGGATAGAGATGAAGGGCATTGTGTCTTACATGCTATATGATTCCATTTACATCACATTTCTTAAATGACAACAGTAGAGAAGGAGAACGTATTAGTGGTTTCCAGGGGACAGGGACAGAATGAGTTGTGCAAAGAACTTGCTGAATAGTTAATAGATTGAGTGGGAAGGATAACAACGAGAGAGTCTTTTGTACTACAGATGGTTACGCAAATCCGCACATGGGATCAAATTGCATAGATCGGAAATTAGATAAGGGCTCAAAATACCTGATGAGTACGCCTCAAAACTATTCAGGTTATGGGGAAAAAAAAAGAACAAGAGAGAGAAAAAGATAGACTGCAAGATAGTCACAATCAAGAGAAAAAAAGATAAAAAAATAGAATTAAAAAACAAAGAGAGACATGACAACTGAAGGTGATGGAATCTTGGAACACAGAAAGGACACTATGGAAGCATGAAAAAAATCTCACTTTGAAATAAAAAACAAATGGATATTGGTTTAATTGTGACAGAATCTACCATATTAATGTATACTGTCAAAACCTGAGGGGAAACTGAATGTGGGATGTACAGCAACTCTCAGTAGTATCTTTGTAGTAATTCCATAAATTTAAAACTTTTCCAAAATTGAAAGTTTACCTTTAAAAATTAAAAAATTTTTCAAGAGAGAAGAAAGGACATTAATACGTACACTAACCTGGATAGAGATGAAGGGCATTGTGTCTTACATGCTATATGATTCCATTTACATCACATTTCTTAAATGACAACAGTAGAGAAGGAGAACGTATTAGTGGTTTCCAGGGGACAGGGACAGAATGAGTTGTGCAAAGAACTTGCTGAATAGTTAATAGATTGAGTGGGAAGGATAACAACGAGAGAGTCTTTTGTACTACAGATGGTTACGCAAATCCGCACATGGGATCAAATTGCATAGATCGGAAATTAGATAAGGGCTACCGTCTAGTTAACAGCATTGGACCAGCACCAGTGTTCTTGTTAGGCTATTGGACTAGCGTTATCACCATCAGCGCACACTGGGCGAAGGGAACGCTGGATTCCATGTTCCATGTTGGCAACTTCTTTTGAGTCTACAGTGATTTTTTTTTAAAGTTAAAGTAAAATTAAAAATCTGAATACCCCAATAGTGATAAAACAGCTTTTTACAGACTATGCTTTCTCCCGACGATAAGGACACTCTGGACAAAATATAAAAACAACTGTCTAAGTAGAACCAAAAGCAGATTAAAACTTAAGAGGGTATGACACGTGAAACAAGGGGAACGCTAGACAAGATACATGTTTAAATGATTTATTTCCCCCAGAGGTACTCTCCAGTTTATAAGACATGCAGGAATAGAGCTCAAGCAGAAAGTGACAAACGAAAGCAGCTTAAGAGTTGGAGGTCTGAATTTAGAGAAGTCACAGATGCTGGAAAGTGAGGGAAGAAATCCAGAAACTGGAGAGAGCCAGAACATTTAATATCTGTGTACAAACGCCTCTTCAGAGTCTTGGCCAACTTCTAAACTGCTCACGCACAGGTTACGACTCCAAAGATTTCAATGGAAAACAAAATGTGTGAGTCTGAGAGATCAAAGCAGAGAATTAATCAGCTGCTCAGGTTAGGAATACAAATTTTGAAGTTCAATTTCTGCACTTAGAAGGTGAAATTTAATTTTGGTAGTTAGGCCTTCAAGCGAGCCAAAGATGGGCTGTATCTTAGGCACCAGGACCATGTACCAGGGTTAAGGAGAAACTAGGATAAATTTGCCCTCTTAAAATACAAAACCTAACCTCCACAAAAGCACAGTGATTGCCACTAAGAAAACACTCTTCAGAGGAAAATAGTGGAGTCCAAACCTGCCACAGAGCATCATCCGCGATGTCCACTGTATAACCTCAAATTATCAGGCAGGAAAACATGACCCATAATCAAAAGAAGAAAAATAAATCAGTCAGAGGAAGTGAAATAACTCATGACCAGATGTTAAAGAATTCTATGACAAGGACTTCAAGTATTATAGACATATTTTTTAAAATTTCATAAGAAAAGATTGATATGTTGTATATACATTCCCGCTGTGATGGAAAATACCAGGAGAAAAAGAAAACTAAAGCGAAAATTCCAGAACTGGAAGATTTTACATCTGAAATTAAAAAAAAAAATGTATTAGATGACAGACTGGAGACCGTGGAAGGAAGGGTTAGTGAACTTGGAAAAATGACAACAGAAATCAACCAAAGCTCTGAAAGAAAAAAAAAAAATTTTTGAACAGAGAACTCTGTGAGACAATGCCAAACAGCTTAATATGTAACTGGAGTTCTAGAAGAACAAAGGAAAAAAATGGACAGAAAAAATATTTAAAGTATTGATGGTTCTTCAAAATTGAATTGTTAATATAACACATAGATTCAGTAAGCTTTCAGTGGAGCAAAGCAGGATAAATATTGAGAGGGTTTTTGTTTGTTTGTTTGTTTGGTTTGTTTTTGTTTTTTGGGTTTTTTTGTTTTTTGTTTTTGTTTTTGTTTTATCTTTTGCTAAAGGGTGTGTGCACTCGCCAGAAAGACAGAGAGAGACAGAGAGACAGAAAGCGAGAAATCACCCCCTAGGGGGGATGGCAACATCACAATCCCTTCTCCTCCATTCTCCTCTCGGGATCTTGGGCACGCAAGCACACGTGCCCAGTGTGAGTTTAAACCTCCTGGTCCGGGACTCGAACCACTGTTGACTACATGGGAGTCCAGTGACATAGCCATTACGTTAACTGCTGGTCCCAGCAGGATAAATATTAATAAAATTGTTCTTAAGTATATCACAGTAAAACTTGGGGAAACTAGAGATAAAAAGGAAAATCTTAAAAGTAATCAAAGAAAAAATGCACGTTATTTTGGGGTGGGAGTATGATAACGGTAACAAACTTGTCAGACATGATGGTCATAGTTTACTTCCAGGAACTCAATCAAGTCCTTACCATAAATATGGGGGGAAATCACCTCACTTCCGGCAGGGGAAGATGAAAACAGCCATTTTGAAATACACCACAGCCTTCTGTTTTTCTTAACACTGTCTGCTCTCGGGAGAAACTGGTTAACCAGATTCTAACCTGCTTGGACTTCATCCAAAACTGGCCTAGAGAAAGGGAAATGACAATTTCACCTGGCTCTAGCTCTTCAGGAGGAAGAAGAGAAATACCCAACTCTAAAAGCTGTTTCTTTAAAAAAAAAAAAAAATGGAAAATGGAAAATCTCTAACCTGGTTTATTAAGAAAGACAAATTGCTAAGCTCAGAAATGAAGCAAAGATGAAATTACTGACTTCATAGACCTGAAAAGGATAAGAAAAGAATGCTATGAACAACTCTACACTCACATTTTGACAACCTAGATGAAATGGGCCAGTTCTTTGAAAGACACAATATGCCAAAACTCACGAAAGAAAGAAAGAAAGAAAGAAAGAAAGAAAGAAAGAAAGAAAGAAAGAAAGAAAGAAAGAAAGAGAAAGAAAGAAAG
>NW_006160193.1:5010432-5016611 GCF_000334495.1 Tupaia belangeri chinensis | reverse complement strand
AGAAAGAAAAAGAAAGAAAGAAAGAAAGAAAGAAAGAAAGAAAGAAAGAAAGAAGAAAGAAAGAAAGAAAGAAAGAAAGAAAGAAAAAGAAAGAAAGAGAAAGAAAGAGAAAGACAATCTGATAGGCCTGTGTGTATTAAAGAAACGGAATTGACAATTAATAACTTTCCAAACCAGATGGGTGATTTCTACCAATCATTGAAGAAAAGAATTTCAGCTGGTTCTCTACAATTTCATTCAGAAGATAGAAACAGAATCTTCCCTAACTCATTCTATAAGGCCAGCATTACCAAACTAGACGATGAAATTAACAAGCAAAGAATCCTTGTCATTCATGAAAATGGATGTAAAAATTCTAAACAAAATATTAGCAAATCAAATTCAACAATGTAAAAATAATTATACACCACAGGCACATAGACTTTATCTCAAGAATGCAAGACCAGCTTAGAATTAGAAAATCAACTAACAAGGACCAGCAGAAGGAGTAATGGTTACATTGCTGGACTCCCACAGAGTCGACCACAGTTCTAGTCTAGGGCCTGGCAGCTTAAAACTCACGCTGGGCACATGCCCAAAATCCCGAGAGGAGAATGGAGGAGAAGGGATCGCAGCGTGGCCATCTCCCCAGCTCCCACTGGGGGCTGATTTGTCACTTTCTGTTTCTCTGTCTCTCTGGTAAGTGCACATGCCCTATAACAAAAATCTCTAAAAGAAAAAGAAAATCAACTAACACAATAATCTATCACCTTAACACTAAAAAAGGAAAATTACATGAGCATATCAATAGATGCAGAAAAAAAGCATTAGACAAAATTCATCATCTACTCACAATGAAAAACTCTTAATAAACTGGAAATGAAGGAAAACTTTCCTAACTTGATAAAGAGTATCTGGGACCAGTAGTTGGCATAATGGCTATGTCACTGGACTCCCATGTAGTTGATCACTGTTTGAGTCCTGGACCCGGTAGCTTAGACTCACACCGAGCATGTGTGCGTGCATCCCCAAGATCCTGAGAGGAGAATGGAGGAGAAGGGATTGTGATGTGGCCATCCCCCCTGGGGGATGATTTCTTCCTTTCTCTCTGTTTCTCTCTTTCTGGTGAGCACATGCACCCTATAGCAAAAACCTCTCCAAATAATAATAATAATAATAATAAAAGAATATCTATAGAAAAACTTACAGTTAACATTATACTTAATGGTGGGAAACTGGAAGCTTTCTTTCCTAAGATTAAGAGCAAGGCAAGAGGGACTAGCAAATGGTGTAGAGGTTACGTCTCTGGACTTCCATGTAGTTGGCCATGATTTGAGTTCTGGACATGGCTGCTTAAAACTCACCCCAGGTGCATGTGCATGTGCATCCTGAGAGGAGACTGAGGGAAAAGGGATTGCAGTGTGGCCATCCCCTCTGGGGGGTGATTTCTCTTACCCCAGCTTCTCAACATCATACTGGAAATCTTAGCTGATGGAATAAGATAAGAAAAGGAAATAAGAGCTGTACAGTCTTTGTTTTCAGATAACATGAGCCTCTCTATAGAAAACGTAAAGAAAAAGATGCAAACAACTCTTCTAAGAATAATAAATAGTTATAGCAAGACTGCAGAATACAGGTTAGTATACTAAATCCATTGCTTTTCTATACATCAACTATAAACAAGTAAGTGGACTTTGAAATTTAAAACACAATTCTATTTACACTAACATCCTTAAAATTAAATACAATATTTAGGTGTAAATCTAAAAAAATATATACAAGATCTATATGAAGATAAATACAAAACTCTGATGAAAAAAGTCAAAGAATAACTAAATGAATAGAGAGATATTCCATGTTCGTGCATAGAAAGACTCAATATTGTTCAGTTCTCAGCTCTTCTCAAGTTGATCTAGTTTTCATGTAATCTCAGTAAACACCCCAGCAAGGTATTTGTGAATAGCAACAAGTTGGATCTACAGTTTGCCCGCAAAGACATCAGCCCAAGATAGCCAATATTATATTGAAGAAAAAGAACGAAGTTGGAGGACAGACACCACCTGATCTCGAGATTTACTGTAAAACTCTAGCAATCAAGACAGAGTGGTATTGGTAAAGAATAGAGAAAGAGATCAGTGGAACGTAAGAGAAATTCCAGAAATAAACGTACGTAGACATAGTCAGCTGATCTTCGATACAGGCAAAGGAGCAAGGACAACACAATGGAGAAAATATAGTTGGTTTGTTTGTTTGTTCGCATTAAGAGTTAGTCTAGTTCACACAAATTTGAATTTCAGTTCCTCCCGACTTCTAAGATGAAGGTTATGCATGCCTCCGTATTCAGTTCTACACTGTTACATTTGAGTCATCATGATGGATCGATTTAGGATTCTCTATGCAATACCTCACGTTATAAGATGGAAGCAATTTTAAAAATTGGGTGGAAAGTTTTCATGCTAAAGATAAAAGCCATTTATTTTTTTAATGGCAGTTTATGCTACATTTAAAAATGGTCACTAAGCACCATGGACCCTGAACTGGCCTCTACTCCTATAAAAATGTAAATTATTAACGATCAACTAGGTTGTCTTTCCAGCAAAGGGTGCTGAAACAATTATACATCCACATTAAAAAAAAAAAAAAAAGAAATCTAGACACAGAAACAAAAACAACTTAAAATGGATCATAGATCTAAATGTAAAATGCAAAGCTATGAAACTCAAAGAAGATAAAAGGAGAAAATCTAGACAATCTTTGGTTTGACAATGATTTTGTAGCTACAACACCAAAGGCACAACTCATCAAAGAAAAAACACTGTAAATTGTACTTTGTTAAAAGCAAAAAACAACCTGTTCTTCCAAAGGCACTGTTTAAACAACAGAAAGACAGGCTATAGACTGGGTGAAAATAGTTGCAGAAGATGCTTCAGACAAAAGACCGTAATCCAAATTACACAGGAACATTCAAAATTAACAATAGAAATCAAATAACCTGATTAAAGTGGACAGAGATCTTAAAGCACAGCAAAAAAGGTACAGATGGCAAATAAGCATATGAAAAGATACTTTGCATTGTCAGGGAAATGCAAGCCAAAACCACCATAAGATAACACCATATACCTATTAAAATGACCCAAATCCAGAGCATTGGCAACACATGCCGGCGAGGTTGTGAAGTGGTAAGAACTCTCATTCATCACAGGTAGAATGCAAAATGCCCACTTCGGAAGACAATTTGGTGGTTTCTTAGAAAATTGAACAAACTCTTGCCATGAGATTCAGCAATTACTCTAGTTAGCATTTACCCAAATGAATCGAAAACTTATGTACTCAAAAAAAATCTGCATTTAGATGTTTATAGAAACGTTTTGATTGCTGACACTTAGAAGCAACCAGGATGCCCTTTAGTACAGGGTCCCTAACCCTCAGGCCACAGACTGCTGCTAGGTCCCCTACCCTGCCATGCAGCGAGGAGTAGGAGGCCGAGGAGCAGGCAAGGCTGTGTGCTTGCAGCTGCTCCCATGGCCCACGTTGTTGCCTGGACTTGGGCTCGTGTCAGTGGCGGTACTGGAGTGTGAGGGAGCGCAAGCCCTATTGTGAGAGTGTTTCATTGGACATAGAACGTGGTAGTGGTGGAAACGTTGTGCACTGTGGATGTGGTGCACTTAGGTCATCTCAGGACCAACCACCACCACCCCCTTTGTGGAGGAATGGTCTTCCATGAGGCTAGCCCCTGATGCCAGAGAGACTGGGGACCGCTGCTTTAGTAGGTCGGTGGTGGTACACGCAGACAATGAAATATTACCCAGTACCAAAAAAGACGTGAGCCACCAACACGAGAGGACATGACAAAGAGCTAAATGCATATTGCTAAGTGAAAAGAGTCACTCTGAAGAGGTAACCTGCTTTGCGATTCCACCTATGTGATATTCCAGAAAAGGCGAACGAGGGAGAGAATAAAAAGATTGGTTCTCGCCAGGGATTAGGAGGAAGGGAAGGGTGAACGGGAAGAGCACAGAGGATTTCCAGGGCAGGGAGCTATTCTGTACGACGCGGTGGTAATGCCTACACGTCACAGGTTTTTATCCAAGTCATAGAACGCAGCACACACACACGAGTGAGCCCTACTACAAACCAGGACTTGGGGTGACTGTGAGGCATCAGGGTAGGCTCGGTGGCTGTAACAGAAGTCCCACTCGGGAATGCCGACAATGTGGGAGGTCATGCGTATCTGGAGTAGGGGTACCCGAGAGCTCTTCCCATGTCCCACTCTGCAAGCACCCTTGGGGACGTTTGCACAGGGTGGAATTGCCTAAGGGTGCATTTCTCAGAATGTGTCCCTGTGGTTAAGTGAAGTAAGACCATAAAAGGAAAAGATTGCCAGTCCAGGGAACAAATGAAAGTATACGATAGAAGCTTGAGCTAAGCAAAGCGAGCCAGGGTGCCAAAGACAGACACTGTATCTCCCTCAGTCCTCACCGGATGTCCGCACTCCCTGGCAGAACCTGAAAGCGTGGAAGGTATCCCAGCAGGAGAGCCGGCCTAGACAGCAGAGACTGTAAGCGGGTGGGAGTGGGGTCAGGGGAAAGAACACAATGCATACTGGGAAGAACCATGTTGCCGGCTGTAGAAATGTTCGATGATGACGACGATGAGGAAGAAGGAGGACAAAGATGTGGGATTTCTGCTTTGAAGTCATGGTGAAGTGATAGCCAGCTGAAAGACTTCCACCCACACGCCCCCGCGGAACATAGCTATCTATCCTGGATGTGACACGGACTTGCAGAGGGATTCGAGAAGAGCAGGCATGGATTCTCCGAGAGCGGGCTCAGAAATGGTGTGCAGATGGAGCGGGATGTCACTGGGGGTTACCTGTGTGAGGAGGCAGGGACTGTTGGGGGCTCTCTATACTCACAACCCAGGTTTGCTCTAAAAATTAAAATCTATGGAAAAAAACACACCATGGGCTCGTAAAAAAAATGCAGGAACTAAATGAAAGGAAATCTTACTGGCCAAGTTGAGGATAACTGGAGCACAAAAATAAATAATGATAGTAATGGGCTATAGCCCACTGACGATCACAAAAACCCACAAACCTACACTGACATGAGTAAATAAATAAACGTGGGGAGTGAGGGCACTTCAGAAGAAGGCCAACTAATACAGAAGAAGAGATGAAGTTAGGAGTGACCAATACACGATAAAAGCACTGGGCGAGACGTGGTAACGAACAACACATGCACTGAGTTTTGAAGTGACTCTGTTATGGACTAAGCTGTCCCCCCAAAACTCACGTGGACATCAGAATATGCCTGTATGTGGAAACAGGGCCTTCATGGAGTAACTGAGGTTAAACGAGGGCGTGTGGGTAGAGCCTGATCCAATCTGATGGGTTTTTACTAAGAAGGGGAAAAAGCACCAGGGATGTGGGGACATAGGGGACAGGGGAGGACACAGAGAGAAAGTGGCCGTCCCAGTCCAAGGACAGAGACCTTTAGAGAAACTGAAGCTGTCAATACTATGCTCTTAAGCTTCCAGCCTTCAGAACTGTAAGAAAACAAATTTCTATTGTGTAAGCCACCCAATTTGCAGCGTTTTGGATGGCAGTCTAGTTCACTAAACGAGTTTCCATATAAATCACTTATGAATCACAAAAGGAAAATAATAACTTTACAGTGGAGAACTTGGCAAACACCAATTTAACCAAGTGGCCAAAATGAACAGCACGATCGGCATCAGTGTCAAACCAGTATCGTGTGCTGCAGGACTCCCTGAGACATACGCTTCGCTGATAGTCCCGCTTAAAATCTGTCATCTTAATCTAATCACAGGGACACACTGTTCAAAGACATTCTATAAAATATTGGCCTCCAAGATCTATGGACATGAATGACAAAGAAAGGCTGAGAACCTGTTTCCGATGAAAGAAGAGTAAAGAAACACAACCCACAAATGCTATGTGCTGCCCTGGACTAGATCCTGAACTTGGCAATGGGAACTGTTGCAACAATTAAAGAAAGTTAGATCAGACCACCAGCTGGCATAGTGTTTACCTTGCTGGATTGTCACATGGCCAACCATGGTTCAAGGCCCAGTGGCTTAAAAATCAGGCTAGGCATGTGTGCATGCATACCCAAGATCCCAGGAGGAGAATAGAGAAGAGATAGTGGTGTGACCATACTGCCTGGGGGTGATTTCTA
>NW_006160193.1:4984589-5010309 GCF_000334495.1 Tupaia belangeri chinensis | reverse complement strand
TCTATGCCTCTCTCCAACAAGCGCATGGGCCTGAAGGCAAAAACCTCTTTAAAAAAAATCGGATCTAGGCTCTAGATTAATAGGTAATAGAATTGCATCCCTATCAGTCTTTTATTGATATATAAGGAGGGAGAGGAAAGGCTTCTCCAGACAAGACCTGGCCGTGCCACGGGGCAGCAAGACATGCCACCAGGCTGGGCTGTGAAGAAGCTGCCCTACCAAGATAACCGTGAGCTCCCGGTTTCTGGTAGTAAGACCCATGGGGGCCTGAAGGGAGAGGTTCACGAGGCGACTCTAGACCTGGGCAGTGAACAGGGACCCCAAGAGTCTGACTCTGTCAAGGGCCTGCAGATGGGAAGGACTTTGAGAATTTTGTGGAGATGCCTGAGTCAGGATGTCCAGGGTGGGGAGCTGAGCAGAAACTGCGTAGGCTGGACCTGGGAGGGGCTGCAGAGAATGCTCAGATCAGAGCGGAAGAGCCGGGGCCCAGAGGCTGTCTCTCTGAGAATGGTACTGGGCTGACGGCTAGAGGGTAGAGCTAGGGTTAGGGAGGGGGCTGAGAGGGTAGGAGAGGGTGGAGGAGGCAGAGGTCGAGGCCCTGACCTCGGGCTGCACCTGTGCAACCATAGCAAGACTCTGCCCTTCTCTGAGCCCCAGTTTCTCCCATTTTGAAGTTTATTCATTCCTTCCATGAGCAAGAGAGACAGAGGTAGTCTCCACCAACGGGGCCCTAGTGCCATGACCCACTCCCAGCCCCAGCCAGGTCCAGTGCCTGTGCACACCCAGCGCACTCAGAGAGGTCTGTGCAGGTGGACCTTCGTGTGTGTCAGCCCTGCAGACTCTGCCTCGCTGGTGCACCACCATCCGGCCTCAGTTCTCTGCCTCTGAAATGATACGCATGATTTTTTCCAGCTTAGGAGAAAAAATAAAACACCCTGTGCTTGTCCTGTGTGAAGTGCCAGACGGGCAGACTGGTGTAGTCCAGGGAGGAACACTCCAGCATTCGTAGGTGTCTCTCACAGTGGGCTTGGTGGGGGGGGGGCAGGACAGGTGTTGTTGAGCGCTTCACCACTGCTCGCCATGACACAGTGAGGTCCAGTCCTGGGGGATGTCCCTGAGGCTTCAGGTGCCCCATCCTCCTGGAGACTCTGCAGGAACCAGGGCCCAGACACGAGCCTGTCACCCTCCGTACCTGTAGGAGGTGCCTGTGAGCCTGTCACTGCCCTCATTTTCTACCTTTGCCCAGTAGGGATATCTGGGCCATTCTTCCCCCCACCCCCTTTTTTTATGGAGAGGTTTTTGCTATAGGGCACATATGCTCGCTGGAAAGACAAAGAGAGACAGACAGAAAGCGAGAAATCACCCCCTGGGGGGATGGTCATGCTACGATCCCTTCTCCTCCATTCTCCTCTCGGGATCTTGGGCACGCATGCACGTACTCCTGGTGTGAGTTTAAGTTGCTGGGTCTGGGACTCGAACTGTGGTCGACTACGTGGGAGTCCAGGGATGTAACCATTACACCATCTGCTGGTCCCTGTCTGGGCCATTCTGAACCAGGTGCGGAGGCCATACCGAGCACTGACAGCAGTGTCTCCCTGCTTTGCAGTGCCCCCTCCCTCCAGCCGCCTGACCTTGGATGGGAAGCCCTGGGAACCAGGTCGCTTAAGGCCTTGACTGGCGGTGAGCTGTCGAGAGGAGCGGCGCCGCCAAGTGGTGAAACGCAGGACGGTGCCCCTAGCTTGTGCTGAGAGCTGAGACTGGCTGCAGGAGATTCCCATTTTCTAACTGGCTTTCAGGAAAAAGGTGTTATTTTCTTTGGAGCTGGCAAAGACTCCAGGGGTGTGCTTGTTGGCCAGTGGCAATCCATTCAGGTCACGGCCACAACTGCAGTGACCATTTATTTGCCGTTTCTTTGAAAGTCCACCTCCCTAGCAATCCAGTGAGGCCCTGAGCCTGCAGCTCCACGGGTGAGGAGCAGTGGAAGAGGGTGGCTGGGAGGAAGGCTGAGACCCGAGAGGGAGCCAGTCCCTGGGCCTCTCAATCGCCAGCCTTCTGTGTCCGGGCAGAGCAGGGGAAGCTGAGGCCACACTGGCCAGGCAGAGGGTAGCCCTGCTACAGGTCAAAGCTCCCGTCTCATGACTCACTCTGCCGCCTTCAACCCCAATGTGGCCTCCCCCTACCAGAACCCCTTGCCGAGGACTCAGAGAAGGGAGCTCCATCTACCCGGCGTCCTCTGTGTGATCTGAGATGATGCCCCCTGAGCACTGCGTCGCTGCTGGATCCAGCTGGCACCCTTTCCCCAGGACAGCAGCAACAATGCCTTGCCTTCTGGGAAGACTGAGCACTTGGGGCTCCAACTGTAGGGATCCTGGGCCTGCTGCAGCCTCCGCGAGCCTTGGGCAAGGTTCCCCTCCGCACACGCTCACAGGACCAGCCCCTTTCCATGTTCATGGATTTTCAGTTTGACGACTGTCCAAGCCCAGGGGCCAAGGGCCAAAGTCCCCTGGCAGATGGTAGAAACCATCTCTGACTCCCAGGTGAGGTGCTGTGGACGTGGAAGGAGGGTAAGGGCAGGGCACTGAGGAGGACAATGCGGGAGGGAGGAGGGAGGTATTAGGCTCTCCCCAGACCTTGAAGGAAGAGCTCCTCAACTCCCACTTGTTTTACCCCTTCACGAGAGCGAGCGAGAGACAGAGAGGGCAGAAGGATAGCAGCCTTTTCTTTGGTGCAAGCATTATTTCCATTTCACAGGTAGAAAAACTGAGGCACAGACAGACCAGAAACTGCGATTACTCTGAACTGGATATGACTCTAGGCCCTATGCTGGGCGAGATGCCCTGATCTTGGATGTAAAGAAAAATATGCACTCAATGAAGACACAAGCATAGAATCTCAATAGAGAAAGGAAAACTATTCAAAACAGCATGGAATTCTAAAACAGAAAACATAATGTTTAAATTGAAAAATTCACTGAATGGGCACAACTATCAGTAAACTAGTTGTCTACTGCTAACTAAAAAAAAAAAAAGAATATTTTCCGGTAACGTCGGAAACAAACCACTACTATCATTCCTATTCAGCATGCATTGGAGGATCCAATGTGCAAAAAAAGGCAGTAGGATATAGGAAACATACAGATTTAATGAAAATCTATAAAACATTTATTTGCAGACAAAATTTTTATCTATGCAGAAAATCCCAAGGAATCTACACCAAAATTAATTGAGTTTACTGAGGTTACAGGTTATAAAGTCAATAAACAAAATCAACTATTTCTATAAAATAGCTTATAAAAGTCAAGAAATTTTAGAAACAGCATCATTAACAATAGCACCAATTAGGAAGGAAGGAGAAAAAGAAAGGGAAAGAAAAAAACGTTTAGATAGAAATCTGACAAAATGCATGCCAAAACTCCAAAACACCGATTAAAGAAATGAAGACCTAACTAAATAATGCCCATTGATTAGAAGACCAAATGTTGCTTTCCGATCTCCCCAATGGATCTATAGATCACAAAGGTATATTTTACAGAAATTGATGTGTTTATTTTAAATTTTATATGGAAACTAAAGAACTAGGAAGGCAAAAGTTGTTGCAAAAGCAGAACAAAGTTGGAGAATTTTCACTATCAAATCTCAAGAATTATTATAGTATTCAACACTGTGGTATTAGTAAAAGGACAGACATATAGTAGATGAATTTAAGGTGGCCAGTAGGTGGCACCGTGGTTAAGGTGCTGGACTCCATATGGCCGACTGTGGTTCAAGTTCCGGAGCTGATGACTTGCTTTTGCACTTCCTCTCTCAGTCTCTGTCTCTGTCTCTCTCTGATGAGTGCATGGCCCTATAGCAAATAATAATAAATAAAGTTAAATAAATTCTTTTAAAGATAGAGATTTAAAATATTAACCCACACATATGGCTAATTTTGACTCATATGTGAAGGTGATTCAATGAAGAAAGAATTGTCTTTTCAGCAAGTGGTGATGGAACAAACGAGCAAGCAAATACAAGCAGTGAACTTTGCCTCATCTTGTATGTCTAATCCCAGGCCTAAATTCAAAACCTAAAATTATAAACCTTGTAGAAGAAAATATAGGATCAAATCTTGTGATCTTTAGTTGGCCAAAGATTTCTTATAGATGAAACCAAGTGTGCAATTCACAAAAAAATTCATTAACACATTGAACTGCATCGAAACTGATAACTCTACTTCTTTAAAGAGTGTGTTCTGAATATTTTTTAAAAACCAGGTCATAAATAGGAGAAAATATTTGATAAATGCATTTATGATAAAAGATTTATATCCTGAATATAGGGAAAACTAAAAATTTTTGTTAAAAATGTGTGAAAGATATGAACAGACATTCTTCTCCGAGAAGCTATATGGATGGAGAATAAATACAAAGATTCTTATACTCATTAAGCGTTAGGTAGATGCAAATTAAGACCCCAACCTGATGCCACAGTTTACGTACGAGCGGGCTTCAAAAGGCTATGGAAAATGCATAGTCTGAAAAAACTATTCATAGACTTCAGAATTTTGCACCAAAATAAACTTGTACTGCAATTGCTCTATGAACTTTGTGAGTCCCTTCCTGTTAGCACGTATACTCTTTAAATATAAAGCATAAATGCTAATACCCTGGTGATGTGACACGCACAGCAATCAGAACTCTCAGTTTTTGTTGGTTGGAAAGCAGAATGTCACGACCACTTCGAAAATAGGCTGGCAGCTCCTTTAACCTTAAACAGGCACTTACTACACAGTCCAACAATCCACCTTCCAGGTATTTACGCAGAGGCAATAAAAATCTGTTTGCACAAAAACCTGTATGTGGAAGTGTGTGGTGACTTTATTCATAGTCACCAAAGCTTAGAAATGACACAAATCATTAACATTGTTCAACCAGTGAGTGTATGAATGAACCGAGGTGTACCCATACAATGGGGTACTATTAGTACTCAAAAATGTAAATAAACTATCAATAACATGGAGCAACATGATGAAACTCAAGAAGCATTATGCTAAAAATAAGAGCTCTAGAGATTAGGTGAACCTATTCTCAAAAGCAGCAAAAATAAACAATAAGATTTAACCATTTCAGAACTCTGGAAATGAAATACAGACATAGAACAAACTGAATCGTATCTGTTCCAGAAAATGGACTAAACCTCAGTAATACCCGAGGGCCTGTGGCATTTTGAACCTGAGTCTGTTCCCATCCCCTCTCACTTCCTAGCTCAGTGGTACAACAGTCACAAAAAGCCAACAGCCTCAGGGAACCAGCAGTTAGCGTAATGGCTATGTCGCTGGATTCCCATGTAGTCGACCGTGGTTCACGTCCTGGACCCGGTGGCTTGGAACTCACGCCGGTGCGTGTGCGTGCGTGCCCAAGATCCCGAGAGGAGAATGGAGGAGAAGGGATTGCAGCGTGACCATCCCCCCTGGGGGGTGATTTCTTGCTTTCTGTCTCTATGTCTCTCTCTGTCTGTCTGGTGAGCGCACACGCCCTATAGCGAAAACCTCTCAAAAAATAAAATAAAATAAAATAAAATAAAACCCAACAGCCTCACAGTCAACAGAGGATGGATGTATTTCTGAACCTGGTCTTTTCAAAAGACCTATACTCAGAGGACAGTCAGTAGTTTGAGACAACTAGAAGCTCCCTAGAAAATCTTTATTCCTAGGGTGTCGTTGCTATTTGATTCAACTGGAAGCTCTGCGAATAAATTCTTACGCCTGGGGAATTACTGAAAACAATCCGCTGGTAACATCACAAGGCTGTGATTTGAGTTGGGAATAACAAGAGCCTGGCCAAAATTGAAACGGAGACCTAGAGAACTAGAAAACCGCAGGGAACTTTGACACTCCTTGGCACATTCTTGAGGTTCTAGAAGCCTGTGTGCTGTTCAGGGCTATGTACACACCCAAGAAAGATCTGGAAAGGAAGAACCTATCTATCACTCACCACTGACTTTAGGCCCTGCACA
This sequence comes from Tupaia belangeri chinensis, assembly GCF_000334495.1. Lineage (NCBI taxonomy): Eukaryota > Metazoa > Chordata > Mammalia > Scandentia > Tupaiidae > Tupaia > Tupaia belangeri. Next base: position 5,004,316 of record NW_006160193.1, on the reverse strand, counting down.
AAGAGGAAGTGAAAACTTGGCGGATTTTCAAACTGCCTGAACTTAGAAGTGTACTTTCACACAGAGATAATCTTGGCAAAGAACGGGAAATTTTTGTTCAAGATAATCAAGGAATCTTATTGATCATTTGCTGAACATTAAATTGTATTGACACAAGACTGAGCCCTAGGAAGCCATGCTCAAAGGTATAAACAAACCAAAACAAAAAGAAGGGTGCAGACAATTCAGTGGCCACACACTACAGGAAATAGTTAGGCCAGGAAGGCCACTGAACAAATTGACAACTCAAAGAAAAAAAGCACACCAAAAACCAGAAATAGCAACAATCCCTGGAGGGTGAGGAACTAATGACAGAGTTGTCATATGTTAACTGAAATGTCCAATTTTCAAGAAAAAAATTACAACACATGCAATAAAATAGGAAAAGATAATTCATATATAGAAAAAAGAGTAATTCACAGAAAATGTCCCTGAGAAGACCCAGATGTTGGATTGAAAGATAAAGAATTTATATCAGTTATTGTAAATATGTTCAGAAAAAAAAATTTTTTTTTTTTTAGAGAGAGAGATTTTTGCTATAGGGTTCATGCACTTGCCAGAGAGACAGAGAAACAGAAACTGAGGAATCACCCTCTCCTCTGGGAGGAATGGCCAACCCCAGTGCCTTCTTCATTCTCTTGGGATTTTGAACAAACATGCACACACACCCAGTATGAGTTTAAAGCCATTGGGTCCAGGACTTGAACGGCAGTTGGCTATGTAGGGGTCCAGCGACGTAACCATTACACCATCTGCTGGTTCTGTGTTCAAAAATCTTTTAAAACTATGCTTAAAGAATTAAAGTAAGAGGGACCAACAGTTAGTAATGGCTATGTTGCTGGACTCCCATGTAGTCGACCATAGTTCGAGTCCCAGACCTGGTGGCTTAAACTCACACCGGGCACATGTGTGTGCGTGCCCAAGATCCCAAGAAGAGAAAGGAGGAGAAGGGATTCTAGTGTGGCCATCCCCCCTGGGGGTGATTTCTTGCTTTCTATCTCTCTGTCTCTCTCTGTCTTTCTGGTGAGCTCACGTGCCCTATAGCAAAAATCTCTCAAAAAAAAAAAAAGAATTAAAGTAAGATAACTATGTCTCAGTGAATAGAGTATCATAACCAAATAGAAAAAAATGGAAAAATAATAAAAAGAATCAAACAGAAATCCTGGAATTCAAAATACTATGCTAAATGAAAAATTGACTAAAGAAATTCAACAAATTGGAAGTCACATAAGAAATAATCAGGGAACTAAACATTTTAGAATGTCTGGGGTGCTCTGTAGCCAAGAAGCTAAGGGAGCTGGGTCCCACATGGATGACTGTGGTTTGAATCTCAGTCATAGATCAAAGGGATGCACTAGGCCCCATGTGCATGCATGTCCAGAATCTGACATGATGAAGAAATGGAAGAGCAGGAATTGCAGTGTGACCACACTCCATTAGTCACTTTCTCTCTCTCTTTCTATCTCTCTCTGGTGAGTATATGCTCCCTCTGGCAATTAAAGAAAAATAATTAAACAATTCTTCACAAACTCTTTCAAAAAAATAGAACGGTAGGAAATATTTCTATGAGGTCTGTGTGGCCCTGATAACAAACCAGAAAAAGACTTCATGGGAAAACCATAGACCAGTATCTCTTAATGACTATACATGTAAAATCCTCAAGCTATATCCAACAGCATAAGAAAAATAATTTTACACTGACCAAGTGAGATTTATCCCAGTTATACGAAGTTGGTTTAACAGCCAAAAATCAATTAATATAACACACTGTATCAGTACAATTTCTAAAAGCACATAATGATTTCAATATATCATGATAAAGCATATGATAAAATCCAAAAGCCATCATGATGAAATTACTCTAAAAAGTGGAAACAGAGAGACTAGTAGTTAGCATAATGGCTATGTCACTGGACTCCCATGTAGTCGACAGCGATTTGCGTCCTGGACCTGGTGGCTTGAACTCACGCCGGGCGCATGTGCATGCGTGCCCAAGGTCCCGAGACGAGAATAGAGGAGAAGGGATTGCAGTGTGGCCATCCCCCCTGGGGGTGATTTCTGGCTTTCTGTCTCTCTGTCTCTCTTTGTATTTCTGGCGAGTGCACGCGCCCTATAGCAAAAACCTCTCAAAAAAAGAAAAGAAAAAAAAAGTGGGAAAAGAGAAGAATTTCCTGAAACTAACACGGGTTATGTTAGAAGAACCCACTGCTAATATTATGCTTAAATTAAGTTAAAGACTGGATGCTTTCTCTAAAAGATCAAGAACAATAAAGAATATCCACTCTCACCATGGCTATTCAACATTGTATTGAAGGTTCTAGCTAGAGCAATTAGCAAGGAAAAGAAATAAAAAGGCATCTGATTATAAAGAAAAAAGTAAAACTATCTCTATCTGTAAATGGCATGATATTGTATATAAAAGATTCTAAGGATCCCACTTAAAAATTAAGAGAATTTATATAATAAATTCATGAAGACTGTAGGACACAAGATCAATATGCAGAAATCATCTGTATTTCTATACACTTGCAATAAACAATCTGAAATTGAAATTTTAAAATTTCATTTATAATAGCATAAAACAGAATTAAGTACTTAGGAATAAATTTAGCAAAAAAGTACAAAACTTTTACTCTGAGAACCACAAACATTGCTGAAAGAAATTTACGTAGCTCTAAATAGGTGCAAAATCTCTCCCGTTCCTGGATTGGAAGATTTAATAGTGTTAAAATGGCAACAATCCCAAATCGATTTGTGGATTCAATACAATTCCTATCAGAATCTCAACTGACTTTTTTTTTTGTAGAAATTGACAAACTGGCTCTAAAATCCATATGCAATTCAAGGGACCCAGAATAGCCAAAATTATCTTTAGTAGGAATTTTTCAGAAGAAATATATACAAATGCCAATAAGAAAAGAGAATATTAGATGGTTAACCCAGATCTACAGGAAGAAACAAAGAACAGCAATAAATATAAGTATATATCAATAAATATGAAGCACAGTATAAATGTATTTCTGCTTGTAAAAATTTTTTCTCATATCTAATTTAAAAAACAACTGTACAAAGCACTGACTATAAATCTGTGTTTACGAGCATATGATATGTATGGCTGCAACTCGTAGGACAATAATGCATAAAGAAACAGGGAGGAAATGGAGCTGCAGAGGCAAAGTAATTTTGTACATTATTGAAACTATTTGAATTAACCTGAACTAGATTGTTATACATTAAGATGGTAAGTGTAGTCCCCAAGGAAATACTAAGAAAATAAATGAAATATAGAGTAAAAGAAATGACAAAGGTTTAAAATGGTACACTAGAAAATATCTATTTAGGTTTTCCTCCCTGGCTGCTTGAGGATATACCGCCGTCATGAATGGCACAGTAACTATCCGAACCAGGAAGTTCATGACCAACCACTACTTCAGAGGAGATAAATGGTTATTGATGTCCTTCACCCCGGGAAGGCAACAGTACCTAAGACAGAAATTCGGGGAGAACTAGCAAAGATGTACAAGACCACACCACATGTCATCTTTGTGTTTGGGTTCAGAACCCATTTTGGTGGTGGCAAGACAACTGACTTTGGCATGATTTACGATTCTTTGGATGATGTGAAGAAAAATGAACCCAAACATAGACTTGCAAGACATGGCCTTTATGAGAAGAAGAAGACGTCAAGAAAACAGCGAAAGGAACGCAAGAACAGAATGAAGAAAGTCAGGGGGACTGCAAAGGCCAATGTTGGTGCTGGCAAAAAGTGAGCTGGAGATTGGAGAACAGTCGAAGGAGGAAAGATTCTGCAATGACTATCTGAGGTGATTGTGTGGATTTTTCATGAGGATTACTAAACTAAAAAAAAAAATTATGTGAAAAAAAGAAAATATCTATTTAACATAAAGTAAGGCATTAATGGTGGAATATAAGAACAAAATAGGCATAAGACATAAGAAAAAGGCAAAATAGTATTTTATCTTTCTAATGAAATTAGAAATCAATTAAGAAAATTTGAGAAATTTACATATATGTGGAATTAAACAACACACTCCTACATAACAATGGGCCAAATAATATATTGTAACAGAAATAGAAATCATATTATGATGACTAAAAACAGAAACACAACATAGTAAAGCTATAAGGAGGAGGAAAAGAAACAATGCTCAGAGGAAAATTAATAACTGTAAAAATCCTACATTAAAAAAAATTTCAGATTCTTAACCCAACCTTCCACATTAAAAAACTAGAAAAGGAGTGCCAGTAGGTGGCATGGAGATTAAAGCAGCTGAATTCTACATGTCCAACTTTGGATTTGAGTGCTGGACCTTGCATACAGTTGGGCATGTGTATATGAGTATCCAAAATCCCAAGAGAAGAATGGATTGTGGTGTGTCCATCTCTCCAAAGGATGATTTTTCACTTTCTCTCTCTCTCCCTCTCTCACATGTGCATGTGCATCTTTCCAGTGAACTCATGTACTCTATAGTAAACAGAAAGAAAGAAAATGAAACTAGAAAAAGAAAAGAAATTCAAATACAAACAAAGTACAGTGAATAAATAATAAATTATAAAGTACAAATCACTAAAAAGGAATAGAAAAACAATAGAGAAGGTCAAAGAACCAGAACTTGGTTTTCTGAAAAGATTAACAAAATTTTCAAACCTTTTTGCTTATTAACCAAGGTAAAAAGAGAGAAATTCAAATTACTAAAATCAATAGTGAAAGAAGGGACATTACTACCAGTCTTTTAGAGGTAAAAGATATTACAAGGGACAATTTCATGCCAACAAATTATATAACCCAAATGAAACTGATTGCGTTCCAGAAAGACAGAATCTACCAGAATCAAAGAAGCGCAAAGCTACGACTCTTGCTTGTTACTTGTGCCAGGCTCAAGCCGAAAGTCTGGCTTCTCTATACTGTCCTCATCCAGTCTCAGTCTTGGGCAACTCTGTTTGCCTGGGATTGGGGGTGGATGTCACCTGTCTTCTTATCCTGACAATTTAACCTTGTGTCTATGGTTGGTCCTGTGGGGGTGTTTTCTGTCCTTCCTTATCAGTAGCAGACTTTCGTTTGGGATCAGGGTCTTTCCTTCCCTCCAGGTAGAGGTTTGTTTGTTTTTTTTTTTTTTTTCCTTTTGCACAATGATTTCTTGCCTGTGCCCTGGGGGTGCAGATATTGCTACCCTTCTATCAGGAATAAAGGATCTGAAGACATGGAAAAGACTTAATACCTCTCCCCAGTTGCTATTGGCCATCTCCTTTGCTCTCGGCCATCTTATTTGCTCTCTAGCCCCTCAACCTAACTCCAGTCTTTCCCCTGAGCCCCTGTGGAGTCCAATTTAATGGAGGTTTAGAGTGAGTGCAAACCAGCCCCAGTCTATGTCTATCCCCTGGGGCCCCAGCTGTTCCATGCTGACAGCCCAACTTACTCTTGGCTTCATCTCACTTTCAGCTGTTCTCCTCTACCCATCTGCATGGGGTCTTCCACTGCCATTCAGCTCTGCCATGATGAGGCCAGGAAGTGTCTGGTCTGGAGGGGCACTCTTTTTGGAATCCAGGTTTCTAAGCTGATCCTGATTGACTGATGGGATCTAAGAAGGTTTTGTATATGCTGACTTGTTTTCATCATTACAGTGGTGAAAACATTTTTTGCAGCTTCCACATTTAAATCAGAGGCAGAACCCCAAATCTGGCCTATTTTAGGGGACTGTTGGGTGGCAGAGACAAATCATAGTGAGGCAAGTTGGAAAGAGAAGCAAGTGGCATAGGTTCTGGACTTCCAGGCTAAATTGGCCAGTGGGAGAAGCTCAAGAGGTAGGCTCTCTGGAAGATCACTCTAGTGGGCAGGTATGGCGTGGGTTGGACTAAAGGGAGAAACTCAAGAGGGTGAAGAGATATGCTAAGGAGGTCCAAGAGCTCTAGGATGCAGGACCATGGTGCTGAGCTAAGAGCTCCCTTGGCATGACTGTGGCCTCAGAGCATGAGCTTGCTCCAGAAAGCACTGTGACTTTAGGGCTATCAAATCCCTTAGGTTAAGGGTTCCCTGAGGATAGAGCTAGGCCTTCAGGTCATAGTTTCCCCTTGGACATGGTCAAGTAGTTGTGGACATATATGAAGACCAACCAGCTGAGAAAGGTAAAGGCTCTCCTCCCTACCTAGGGAGCAACACCAGGCTCTTGCCGAGTATGCTGTCCAGCTTGCTCTGAAGAACCTACCATCTTTCCTGGTAGCCAACTGGGGCAGGGCCTCCAATCATCTCCACTAAGCTGAGGAAGCTGAGGGAGGATGGCTGAGTCACCTGCTTTAGGAGTCATATGATGACCCCAAAAGAACATGTCCTAGTTTCAACCCCCAGGATCTAGGTCTCCTTACTGAGAAAAGGGTCTTCATAGATGAAACTGAATTAAGGATCTCAAGACCATCCTGGGTGACCCATGTGTGCCCTAAATCCAATGAGTAGTGTGGGAATTAATGAGAACCACCCAGATGAGCAAGAACAGATTGCGAAGTCAGCATGTGCCATGGCAAGAACTCAGCCATCACCACTGAGTGTGGTAGAGACTCTGGGGCAGGCAGAGGATAGGAGCAGCATTGTGATCACTGGGCAGGCTCCAGGCACACTCTGACCTGAGGATTTTGGCCTGGAAGCTGGGCAACCCGCAGAAGAGGTCAGCATATAAGGTTGGTTGGGAACACCCTTGGTTTTCTCTGGTTAGTTCTAAGTTGGAAGCAGAGACAAAAACTAGGGAAGCTGCCAGTTATTAATCAAGCTGGCCATTTGGGGACAATTGTTAGAGAAGTTGTGGTTTAACTTCCTGAACTATCACTAGCTATAGCTACCAGGCCTTCTGCAAGCCTGACTTATAGCAGCCCAGCCTCCTGTGCTGGATGGGGGCCAGCCTCCTGGTCTGGATATCACAGATGGGGAATGGCCTCCTGCACAGGATATCATAGATGGGGTCAGCCTCCTGAGCTGGGTATCATAGATGGGGGCTGGTATCTTGGGCTGGGTATCATAGATGGAAGCCAGCCTCCTAGGCTGGGTATAATACTGGGTTGTTGAAAAATTCATGACATGTTTTTCTGTGCAAAAATACAACATGAATTTTCAGACAGCACAATAGATGGGGGCTGGCTTCCTGGGCTGGCACTATGTCTGGGTCCTGCCTCTTAGGCAGGTTGCTACATGGGCCAGAGCTCTGCCTTCATGGATGGTATAACCATAATGCCTTTACGTATTCAGTTTTATGGCTATGTCTCCAGGGCTCTATTCTCCATAAGCACAGAACAAAGTATTTAGCACTATGGGCCAGCCAGTGGCATGGTGGTTGAGGCAGCTATGTAGTTCAAATCTAGGACCCAATAGCTCGTAAAACACACCTGATACATGTACATGTATTCTCAAAATCCCAAGAGGATAGAGAAGAAAAAATTACATTGTGGTCATCCCCCCCAGGAAGTGCATTCTCATGTGTCCCCACCCCTCTCTCTCTCTAGTGAGTGCACGTACCTTATAGCAAATTTAAAAAAAAAAGAAGTATTTGGCACTATAAACTATTTCAGAACAAAGCCATGATTTAGGACTATGGATTCCCTTAGAACAAGTCTTTGACTCCTTCAGGACAAAGTCATGGTTTTAGTTCTATCATTTCCCTCAAAACAGGGACAACTGTAAAGCTCTGTGCTTCTGGGAACAAGGTCAACAAGGCCATGGCTCTCGGCTATGAGCTCCCACACACAGGGCCCCAGCTTTGTACTATGGGCAACCTCAGGACAGGGCCAGGGCACCTAAACTCCAGCTTCTCTGGGAAGGCCATGATGTGAAGCTCTGAGCTTCAAAAGGCCCTCAGTTGCCTCAGGACAGGGGTCAGACCTTCAGCCCAGTGAGCTCTCCAGGGACAGGAGCTCAGCTCTGTGTCCCCTGGCATGGGGTAAACCATGGCACCAGCTACATGGGAGAAGTCTTCCTGGCTTCAACTGATTCCTAGAGAGAGGAGAGGGTGGCAGGGAAGGGGCTGGCTGCACAGGAGAAGACTGAGAGGGGACTGAAGATCCAGCAGAAGCAGAGATTTCAATATCACTCCCTGATCTCTTCCCAAATCTGAATCGAGGACGTGTGGCTCAAATCTCCTGTTTAGGTTCCAATGCTTAGCACTTGGCAAGGATTTATGCAAATCCTACATATTCCAAATAGATCTGCCTACAGGCTGAGCTAAGGAAGGGTTTTCCCCAGAGGGGCCAGGCTATAAAAGAAGTTTCCTCAGATGTGCACATCACCAACCAGGCCTTTTCCTGCAATGTCCATGGAGAGCTGCCTGACAATCAATTCAAAACATGTCAAGAATTTTTCAACAACCCAGTATTATACCCAGCCCAGGAGGCTGGCTTCCATCTATGATACCCAGCCCAAGATACCAGCCCCCATCTATGATACCCAGCTCAGGAGGCTGATTCCCATCTATGATCTTGTCACTCTGTCATCACACTTGGTATATCATCTTTGACTTGCATGGAGGGTATGTAGGTCCTCCAAGCATGGACCAGTCAGAAGGCCAATGGTAGGCTAAACCTTTCCTTTTTCTACAAGCCCTAGCTTTAGCATCACATCACCCATTTGCAGTCCCAGTGACCTGTACTCCAGCTTCTGAGCTTGCTGTTGCTTTGCATGTGTGGGTCCTTCTGGCCAGACCTTCTTTCCCCTCTTTTCCCCTGATAGAGTACCCAGCCTCTAAAGAGAGCCAAAGTGTGTGGCCACCAAGCACAGCCACTGTCACTTTTCTTCTTTCAAAGTGAGTAGTCCTTCCTGTAGGCACTGGCAGCATCTTGTAGCCAGAGAACTTCTCTGAACCTGCATTTATTTCTCTGTGGAATGAGATCATCCTGGTAACTACTGGATGGGACTAGACTAAGGTGAGTGAAGCACATGCCTGGGTTTAACCATTAAAACACTCAGGAATCGGTACCAGCAGTTAGCATAATGGCTATGTTGCTGGACTCCCACGTAGTCGACCGCGGTTTGAGTTCCGGACCCAGTGGCTTAAACTCACGCCAGGCGCATGTGCATGTGTGCCCAAGATCCTGAGAGGAGAATGGAGGAGAAGGGATTGTGGCATGGTCATCCCCCCTGAGGGGGTGATTTCTCGCTTTCTGTCTCTCTGTCTCTCTCTGTCTGTCTGGCGAGCACACCCACTCTATAGCGAACACCTCTCAAAACAAAACAAAACAAAACAAAAAACACTCAGGAATCGAGAGGCAAGGGGCAGGCCTTCAGAAGATTCCTCATGGATCCTGAGAACTAGTGATTTCAGGGAAAAAAGAGAAATTAAGATTTTCTATGGATAATGCAGCCTCCAGCCCACAAACTCGAGTGGAGAGGCAAGCAGCAGGCCTTCAGAAGAAGGTTCCCCCATAGCTCCTGAGTAGTAGTGATTTCAGGGAAAAAAGAGAAATGAAGATTGTCTACTGATAATTCAGCCTCCAGCCCACAAACCCTAGTGGTAGGGAACCCCTCAAGCTTTCTCTCTGTTTCTGTTTATGCCTCTGTTTCTGTCTTCTCACTTTTTTGGTAAATTTTCCTTTAAAAATTTTTTTAAAGTAAAGTATTTTCTCAGCTTTCAGCCCCTCCTTTATCGTGTTAATAATCCCCTCTATCCCTCCCACCCAGGAGAGGCAAGAGGTAGGCCTTCAGAAGAAGATTCCTCCGTGGCTCCTGAGAAGTAGTCATTTTGAGTGGCGCTTGTGCACTGCACAGTTTTCTATTATTTGCTTTTTTAAAAATAATAATAATAATGATGATGATTTTTTTAGTTGTTTTTTATTTTTATCTTCTTTTTTTCTCTGTTTCTTTGTTGTTGTCATTGCTTTTCTCTCTGTGTTTCCTTTTCTTTTTCTTTTATCTCATCTCTCTGCTCCTCAATCTTCATTTACTGTGTTTCTAGACAGAGTTAAGGAAACTATAGCCAAATATCCAAATACTATTAAGGTTAACTTATTCCTCAATATCTACTGAATCTGCTGTGCAAGGGATCAAAACAGAACGGCAAAGAGATTCCAGACCACCTCTTTCTGCATGCTCCTGAATGCTCAGATTGAACTTCAAGTTTAGGAAGAAACACACCATTCATCAGATGACTAGAAATCACCACAAAGCCACATGAAATATGGGAAAGCAATAAAAAAAAAAAAAACCCTCTCCTTCAAGGGAAAAGAATAACTCCTCTTCATCCACAGACAGTTAAATGGAAAGCATGTCTGATAAAGAATTTAGAATATTCATAATGGTGAGGCTAACAGATATGGAAGAGAAGAGAGACAATGAACTGCAGAAGAGAAAGGAGAAAGGAGATGAAAAGCTCCAGGAGGTGAGGAAATTCTTGCAAGATGTAAAAGAGGAATTACACACTTTACAAAAGAATCAAATGGCCCTGTTAGAGATGAAGGCCATAATACAAGAAGTCAAAATCCCCCTTGAAAGTATTAAAAGCAGATTAGATCATACAGAAAATAGAATCTCTGATGTAGAAGAGAAAACTACTGGCTTAGAAAAATCCAACACAAAGACTGAGAAAATTGTCCCCCAAAAGGAGGATAATATGCAAGAAATACTAGATACCATCAAACATCCAAACATCCAGATAATTGGTATCTCAGAAGGCAAAGAGACTCATAAGGGCATTGATAGTCTAGTCCATGAAATCCTGGAAGAAAACTTTCCAAACCTAGAGAGGCACTCAAAAATCCAATCCTAAGAAATACAAAGACCCCCTAATAGAATCAACCCAAGAAGACCTTCTCCAAGACACATTATAACCAGATTGCCCAAAACCACAGACAAAGACAGGATACTACAATAGGCAAGAGAAAGACGGCAAGTTACCTACAAAGGCTATCCCATCAGGCTAACAGCAGACCTCTCATCAGAAACAATGCAAGCAAGGAAAGAATGGAAAAATATATTCAAAGTGTTAAGGGAAAAGCAATTTCAACCAAGAATACTGTACAAGATTATCCTTCATATGGGAAGAAAAGACAAGAACATTCTCAGATAAACAAAATCTGAAAGAATTTACCAGCACCAGACCAGATCTCCAAGAAGTTCTTAAGGGAATGCTACATAAGGAAAATTAAATGCAGACACACAGAAATAAGAGTTCAAAAACTAAGAAAATAGCCAACTTAATCATAGAGACAAGTCTGGAGTTGAATATCATATCTCAGAATTTAATCAGGAAGATTGAATCACAGCAGAAGATAAAGTACATGAGACTGAAATGGTGAGATAGAATTTTATTACATTTTGACTAAAACATTGCTGATTTTCTTCGAGACTTTGTTGTCCAGTTTTAAGGATTTTTGTCCTATCTTGACCTGTCAATAGGTTCATTGTACCTACATTGGAACAGAATCCTAACCTGTTTCCTGGCTTTAAGTTTTAAGCAAAGTTCCTTAGCATTTCTTTGATTTATTAAAGTTAAAACTGCTTTTCTTGAAATTACCAGCTGAACTTGCTATTCAAAGTAGTTAGATTGTTTAAGAAATTATGTGATCAATAAAATGTAGGGAGAAAAGGAATGGAAGACAACTGTAGACACCACAGATAGTATGAAAAGAGCGTAGGAAAGGGCAAAGGGTCAGAAATAGGGGTTAAAAAATATATATATGTGTGTGTGTGTGTATATATATATATATATTTCTGCCTTGTATATATATGTATATATTTCTGCCTATATATCTAGATGTATATATATATATATATATAGGCAGAAATAATTCAGTGCAGGTAAATATGGGCCCTTCCACAGAGGCCAGAATGACCTGCTCTTGGAAGAACATAGCCACTCCATCGGGACCATCAACCCAGAGAGAGGAGAGAGAATTAAAAAAAAGCATTAATAATACCTATTTAATGACTGCAGTAAGCTATATAGCCCCAGCTAGGAGTTTATGCCTAAAGTCAGACTTGTGTTCATGGAGATATATATATATATATATCAGCTGCACTTGCTATTAAAAATATTTAGATTGATTAAGATCTTTAGTGAATCAATAAAATGTGGGGGGCGGGGAAGGCATAGAAAGCAACCATGGGTACCAGAGACAGTGTGGGAGGAGGGTGGGAGATGGCAGAAGGTGAGAGATAGGGAATCAAGGATGGTAAAAAAAAAAAGCAAAATATAGGAAACAAATGGAAAATTATTTGTTGACGATAACATGTATGTTGATGTGCTTGGTTGAGCCAATGTACAGTGTATACTGGATGGAAAATCTCATTTTGTATACTATAATAATGTACAGTGAATGAATGTAAATAAATAAATTTAAATTAAAAAAAACATTCAGGAATCAAGTAAATAATTTTTTAACACACTCTTTGTTTTTGCTATAGGTGCATGTGCTCACCAGAGAGAGAGAGAAAGTGAGAAATCATCCACTAGGGGGATGGCCATTCAGTGATCCTTTCTCCCCCATTCTCTGGAAATTTTAGGCATGCACATACTTGCATCAGTTTGATTTTCAAGCTACCATGTCTGGGACTTGAACCTTGGAATCACCCACGTGGGGTCCATCACCTTAATCCCATGCCACCTTCTGGCCTTACAATCTATCTTTTAAATTCAAATTTAGGGGCCAAAAAGTGGCATGGTGGTTAAGGTTCTGGATTCTCACATGTTGGACCACAGTTCAAATCCCATACCTGTCAGTTTCAATATCACACTGGGCACTTGTGTGTTCATGCCCCAAGTTCCATGAGAATGGAGGAGAAGGAATTGTAGTATGGCCATCCCCTCTGGGAAGGAGGGGATGATTTCTTACTTTCTCTTTCTAGCAAGCACATGTACCTTATGGGAAAAACCTTTAAAAAATATCAAATTTAATGCAAAGATTTTAATGATGAAAAAAATGTTGAAACTTTAAATAAAGCCAGAAAGGAGAGGATTTCTGTTTCCTAGGTTTTACCCTCTGGCCTGAGGCCCTCATACAGTTGACACTGCCCTGCCTGTATTAGAAGGGGGTGCCTCTGGTGTCCAGGCCCACTGGTCATTACATGATCCATGGACACCCAGCCTGCAGCAGCCAGGATGCTATTTGGTCCTCCATTCCCATGGAAATCACAGATTCTCTGCTTCATCTGTGTCCATTTCAGTATCTGCCATCTGCACTGGGTGACTGGAGAGTGACTGTATTCGATACCAGGACGTGAAGAGGCTTGGATTCTGAGGACGCTTTTCAAAGTCAGCAAGCCTGTAACAGAATACTGAGGAGAACAGGGGCCTGGGTGGGCTTGTCCAAAGCCAATGGCAAAGCCAGAGCAGGGCATGCCTGGGGCTCTCTCTGGGTCTGCATATAGATTGCTTCCCCCTTAGAAACCTCAAACCTCAGCCATGGCTCCCAGATGTCCCTGGCAGCAATGCTCAAGAAAGACCACCTGTCCTGTGGCCAGGGGTCAATGTCTTCATCCGCAAAATGGCCAAGGTCCCTCCTGTTGTCAGAATCCAGCCCCCTCTTTTTCCTATTCTCATTTCCATCTACTATTCAATTCCAACCTGACTTTATTTATTCCAGACCCTTCTATCCATTCCTTTTTCCTTCCTATTCCAGCCCACTCTATTTAATTGACCTCGGCTTATTTTATCCACTCATGCCATCCGTTTTACAGTTTCCATTCTATTGTATACATTCCATTCCCTTCTGCTTTATTTATTTTATCCATTCCATCCTTTTGGGTCCACCCCATTCCACTGTGTTCATTCGACTCCTACACGCAGCCCCACTGAAGAGGCCCCTGGCACTTGTTCTGAAGAGAACGTGGAAACATCCGCTCTGCAAACCTGCCTCCCTGGACTGCAGCAAATGCCCACATGAGCTCTTGTTTTGTGGTCAGGGCTTTTTATGAAAAAGTCAACAACTGTGAAGGCAAATCAAGGCCTGTCTTTCATTTGATAGCTCCCAGATCCATTTCTGATCAGCGTCCTATCCTCAGAGGTGTTTGCAAGACTTCAGCCACAAACATCCACCTCCACGCCTGCCCCAGCTATCCCAGTACCTGCCACATCACGTTCCAGTGGGGTGGGCGGGGGCCTCGGGGCTTGATCCCCACCTCGATTCCTCTCAAGGAGAACAATCATGCGACAGCAGCCTGAGCTCTCCCTTGGCTGCCCTGAGCTATCCAAGCTTCTGTAACTGTTGATAAATGATAGGGAAGCGCACATGAACACACATATCCGAGACAAATCCTGGCCTCTGCGTCCTGGTCCAGCATCCTCAGCACGACTCTGCCATAGAGGGAAGGATGTCCACTAACACCTAATTAAACTTGATTTCTTGATGTTCTTGCTTTCTCTGCTGCTGCCAAAAGATCTCTTTTGGAAACCAATGATAAAGGTTCATGTTCTAGACGTCTTTGCATATCTGCACATACGTACCTTCCCGAACCGATCACACTGTGTCATCCTGCACCACCTTGGCTTCACTCATGGACATACTAAAGAACTTCAAATATCATGGGAAAATGGAATTAAAGTACAAGTTTATTTGGGTACAAAAAGTTTTTGAAATTCATGCATAGTTCTTGCATAGTCAGTATTTTTCAGGAGCTTTTTGAAGCCCTCTCATACTGTCATGTCCGCACATACAGACGCGCCACACTGCTGTTGGCTGTGTAATATTCCATCACATGGAAGATTATTTGGCTTAGTGACTCCGCTGCTGAAGGATTTGTTTGTTTGTTTTTACAAATAACATTGCAGCAAACATTCTTATTTGCACACCGGTACATTAACATTTGTGTGACTATTTCTATGGAATTAATTCTTTTTTTAGCAAGGGAGATTTTTGGTGTACTTGCCAGAGAGATAGAAGGCCAGAAATCACCATCCATGGGGGATGGCCATACCGCAATCCCCTCTCCTCCATTCTCCTCTTGGGACTCTGGGCATGCACACACATGTGCCCAGAGTGAGTCTCCAGCCTCCAGGTCCAGGACTCAAATCACAGTCACTCACGTGGCAATAACTGTTGGTCCCTTTACTGAACTCTTAGAAGAACTTTGCTAGGCCAGCAGATGGCATGGTGGTTAAAGCGATTAGATCTCACATGGCTGACTGTACTGTTTAGGTCCTGGACTTGGCAGCTGGAAAACACGGCAAGCACATGTGCATGTATGTACAAAATCCCAAGAGGAGAATGGAAGCGAAAGGACTGGGGGGTGCTTTCTTACCTTCTCTCTCTCTCTCCTCGCTCTCTCTCCAGTGAGTATACATGCTCTAGAGTTAATTTTTTTAAAAAGAGCTAAAGACTAAGCATATTTTATAACGTGTTGGGTAGCCCCAGGTTGCCCTTTCATTTGTCCTTTGAATCAATCATCTATACTCTAGCTAGAGTGATCTTTGTAAAATGGATTTAATATTGCAAGTTCCCAACATTGAAACACTAAAAATGAAGCAACCCTGAATACACACGCACCCATGAGGGAACTTCAAAAAGTTCACAGAAAATTTAAAGTACAAGCTTATTTTGGTGAAAAAAGATGCTTAAAATCCATGCGTAGTGTCTTTCCTAGTATGTGTTTTCCGTGGGCTTTTTGAAGACCCCCTCATATATATGGAGAAGGGTGACAGTGCTCTGGAGGAATTAGGCTGCTGGACCAGGCTGGGTACCTGAAAACCTTGAGGGACTGTCCAGGCAGTGACCCACGTGTTCCAAAGCGTATCAGGACCAAAATCCGACAAGCTCGCGCATACACCAAGCCCGCCTCCCAGGCACCCCTGGGACTGCCTGGTCAGATCCAGTTTCTGAGACCGAGGCGGGGCCATGGCCGAGGCAGACCAGCCAGACCTGCCTGATGTCTTTAAAGATGGTCCAGGTGACCGCAGTGGGCTTGAAGCTCCAAGAATCCACCACTGTGCACCTCACAGCTCTGATTTCCTTTCCTTTAATACAACCCTGTTCACTGAACGAGAGAGAACAGTGAACTTGTTTGTAAATGCCGTGTCCTCGCAGCATCCTCACTGCCACGTAAGATAGCATGACCTTCGCAACATGAAGCGATCATGTGTTCCATTCGTGCCATCCTGTTTTCCTTGTCGTGTGCACTTCTTTCCTCCCGTCTGTCTTTTGACCCTTGTATCCTCTTTGGCCTCTGTGCTCTCTTTCATGGGCGGTGGTACCTGGAGTCAGAGGACAGGGGCACTCAGAGGCCTTGGGCAGTCCTTGGAGACACAATGTCGGGAAGGACATCTGCTGAGTGGGGGCTTGGGGAGGTTTTTACCCAGTCTGTCGCCACAGAGGCAGGAAGGGAAGGTTCCTATGGGTTGTGAGTCAGTCCCTGCCAGTTTCCCAGAACCCCCTCTGCTGAGAGCTGGGGAGACTCTGCCTGGGGCCAGGCTGATCTTCTCACAGACAGCTCAGTCCCTATCTGAGCCTACGCCAGGGACTCATCTGGGAGGCCTCACTATTAGAAGTCACCACCCCCTCCTTGGGATAGAAAAACGGGCTTAAAGACACATCCTAGGCCCCTTGGCAGGTCTGCAAATGGGGATGGGGGTCCTCCACCCCAGGCCCTGCCTCCATCCATGGTGGTCCCACTTGGGCCTCAAATGTCTCTGTTGGCTCACCAGGAAGTGCTGCCAGGATGCGAGTAGCAGCCCAGAGGCTGGCACACAGTCGAGCGAGTCTGAGCCACAGTGGGCAGAAGATGGCTGGTCCAGAGCAGGACTCCGCAACCGATGGTCATGCACACCAGATTCAGTGTCCACCAGTTCACAGTGACTGCTCTGGGCTTGGGGTCTCCAGCTGTCCTGACTCTGCAGCAGCCCCCGCCCTGACCCCAGGAAGTCTGTCTCCTTCCTCAGAAACTGCTCCCTGCCCACTTTCCTGGGGCTTTGGGCATGACGCACGGGGGCGGCCTCCTCCCAGCCCAAGGAGGCCGGCAGCCAGGCCTGTGCTGACCCTCTCTGCTGCACGCCATTAGTAGAGAAGCCCCTGCAGGGGCTAGAAATTGGCTGAGCCTCCTGTTGGGAAGATCCAATTTTCACCCACGACACCTTGAAAGGAGGGAGGAGGAACTGCTGCCTCCTGAGGTGACACCTCCCATCCCAGCCTGCCCTGACCACAGAGGCCGCCCACCTCATGGCCCAGCAGAGTGGACAGTGCTGGGGGCTGGGCAGCCTGGCCTGGGTGGCTTCGCTTCCTCAATAACCGAGGTTTCCAGGGTACATATGCTCACCTTCTGTGGGTCTCAGTTTCTGCATTTGAAAACGAAGGGCCCTGAATCTTACTCTGAGACATCTCCTGGCCACTGCCAGGACCCCTGTGGCCCCAGCTCTGGGCCAGGCATAGGCTGTGTGCTTGGTCTCGGGCATCAGCTGACCTTGAGGGGTCAAGCCTAATGAGCTGACCTGACGGCACGAGTGATGAGGGGCACCCAAGGTAAGAACGTGACAGAGCACAGGCTGAGGAGAGCTGGCCCAGTCAGGTGTTTGCTCACTCCATAAACACTTACTGGTACTTTTGAGGCTGAGGCACTGAGGTTTCTAGGGAAGTCACAGCAGCGGAAAGGCACCAGCGTCCTGGAGTTGACACCCTAGTGGGCATGATGCAGTCATGTCAGAGCACGGTCATGCCGTAAAGGACAAAAGCAGGGGCTGGTGGGCAGGGCCGTGGCGGGGAGAGGGGCTCCTTTACATGGATGGTCATAGAGGGGCTGACCTAGGAGGACGCAGCTGGACAGAGCCCCAGTCAGCTGCCCTGGCTAGGGCTGAGCCTGGGGTCAAGGCCGATAGGACTTGCTGATGGTGGGCAATGGACAGACGTGGGGAGTGGCAGGGGCACTGCCTGGGTTTTGGTCTGAGCAGGTGGGTGGGTGCTAGCATGTTTGCTGTGACAGGACCGGGGAGCAGCAGGGTGATTTTTAGGGGCTGACAAACGAAGACTTCTCTGTTTTATCTTCTTAGTCTGAGACTCCAAAATGTGGGGATGTGGGGCTTTGGCCTTCTCCACCATGAGAGTGGAGCTTGACCACTCCCCGAAGGGTGGAGCCAGACTTAGTGACTTGGTTCTGAAGAAGCTCAGGCCCTACCTTAGGCGGTGATTTTCCTAATGGTGTGCGGTGCCCACCGAGCCCTTGAGGGTCAGGCAGAGGGCCAGCCCTCCTCTCTCTCTCTTACTCTGTGTGTATGTGTGTGCGTGTGCGCGCGTACACGTGTTACTCATTCTCTCTCATTCTCTTTCTCATATTCCTTCTCTGTCATTTTCTCTCTCTCTTTCTCATTCCCATCTCTCTCTCTTTCTGAGTGGGAGGGAGGAAGGATGGAAAACCAAGACGGTTTCTCCCAGAGGCCCTGCTCCTCTTGGTCTGTGTCCCCATCTGAAAGGCACTGAGGTGGACCTGCTGTTCTCCCTTAGGCTCTTGTTTTCCGTGAGTTCTATTCGGTTCACTTTTGAACTCAGTCAGCAAATCATTCCTGGCGTTCTTTCCATTTTGAGAAGCCTTCCTTCCCTGGTGAAGGCAATTTTCAAGTCTCTCTCCTCGCTCATATTTTTTTTTAATGATATAGCCTTTCAAAGTAGCCTTCTATTTTTACTTTTCCATTGGCAAGGTAATTTCTAGCCCTTTTCTCACCACCCAAGTCAATTTCCTTTGTTAATTTCCAAGCCTCTCCTTTCTACAGGGGCCTCACCTCTTAGCACTTAATTGATTTCTTCTATCGCGTAATTCCATGGTTTCATCAATAAGCAATTTTAGACCCATTGCCAATTTCTATTTTTTATACCGTTTGACCTGTTCAGAGACTGTTTAAATTAGACGCAAGATGAGGTTTTGTATCTCTTCGAGGGTAATTCTCCCCCACCCCCACCTCCCTCCCCACTGACTCCTTTCACTGAGGCAAGAATAGCTTCTGGACCTTCTACCCTCCCCTCTAATTAATTACTCTGTTTTACTCACTTCCCCCACTGTGGTCGTGGGTTAAGTGTAAATTAGCAGTCTCCTGCCTCTGCTGCTGCCTTGCCTTTGGCTGGCATGTGCGCAGAACCCGCCCCTCTGCACAAGAGCCCCTGAGGCCACAGGCCACGTTCCCAGGGTACTTATCTATTTTTTCCTTTCTTCTTCTTGTTTTTAATTTAGATTTATTGCCATAGGACAATAAAGGTACACTCACTGGAGGGGGGTGAGAAATCACCCCTCGGAGATTGGCCGGGCCACAGACACTTTCTTCCATTCTCCTCAGGACTTAGGGCGTGCACACGTTTGCACCTAGAGCGTTTTTCAAGTCACTGGGTCCGAAACTCAAACCAAGGAGTTGGCCATGTGCACCCAGCACCTTAACCAGCATGCCGGCTGCCGGGCTGCTCCCACCGCGGGTTTATTCACACTGAGTGGAGTTTCCCAGTGCCCAACTCTGACAGCTGCTTCCTGACTTCGCTCCAGTGTGGAAGGCAGGAGTGGCAGGCTCCCAAAGCAGCTGGCCACGGTGGGCACAGCAAGAGCCTAAGGGGGCAAACACGAGCTCTTTGTATCCTGCTTTTAACAGGCAGGGTTGGACAGGGCGGGGACACTGCAGACCCTGGTAGGCTTTTTATTGCCTTGAGGAGAAACCTGTCAATAAGGCCGGATTGCTTTCATTTGGAGAGAGGTCAGTTCCACCTTACCTCACGCCTGACACCTGTACGACCATCCACTT
>NW_006160193.1:4974518-4984558 GCF_000334495.1 Tupaia belangeri chinensis | reverse complement strand
CAAGCTCCCGGTAGCCCCCCAAGGTGTGGTGGGGACCATCTTCCAAAAAGAAGAGCCCCTCCCTCCACCCACGGGAGTGTGCGCTGGCGACCGTGTCTGCTCCTGAGCCGAGGGACACGTGCAGAGGCTGCAGAGTGCCCAGCGCCTGGCACGGCCCAGCTGCCACCTCTCCTTCTGGATGCTGGCACAGTCACCCCAGTGGAGCCCGGCACAAGAGACATGCCTTTGTCTCAGCACTTTCCTCAGACGAGCCATCAGGCTGTGCGACAGTCAGCGCCAGCACCAGTGCACTGTGCCCGGGGACGAGCACTGGCTGTGCGATGGCAGCAGCGGTCCTCGAGAAGGACTTTCAGGAAGAACAGCCACCTGGTAGCAGGATCTAAAAACACAGGTGTCTGCCTCCTGCCCACTGGTGGACATACTTCATTGTCGCTTCACTGCCCCAAACTGATCCTGCTTCCCTCTCCACCCCGGCTCCTAGCAAGCTCAGTAAGCAGGACTCCCAGGCAGGCACTCCGGGTCCCCGGCCTTGGGCCTGGCTCCATGTGCTGCCCCGTCCATGCCTCCCCTGGCCTCTCCAGCCTCCACTGTTCCTCTTCTGTGTCACGTATTCCCTTACTGCACACTGCCTCTCTCGGGAACTGTGCAAGGTGCTGGGATCAGAGCAAGGGCCATGTGGGGTCCTGCCCAGGGAGATTATAACCTAATAACATCTAAAAGTCATCAAGTAGACAAGACCATCTCAAACCGTGAGGCATGCCGGGACAGGACAAAACAGGAATACGAGGGGAGCATGAGGTGGCCCCTGCTTTCCAGACCCATGTTCAAGTAGTGGCAAAGTACGGAGGGGAGATCTTTCTGAGGAGGTGACATTCTAGCTGAGAGCTGATCAGTGACAAGGAGCTGGGTGTGGCCCAGGGAGGGCAGAGCCTCATGCTCAAAAGGCTCTCAGATGTCCTGGGAACAACAAGAGAACCCACATGGCTAAGGCCAGACAAAGGGGTAGGAAAGAGATGAAGACAGAGGCTCCGTCAGCAAACCATGCCACTCCCTGCACGTTTTGGGTACCCTTGTGCACATCTTTCCTGAAACCCTCCTCTGAAATAAGTAAATGAATTAGCAAATTCCTATGTAGATAGATCTACACGCAATGACTCAGCTTTTTGCTTTTCCATCAGCAGTTTGCTTAATGTGATTGTGCAGTGTGTGTGTGTGTGTGTGTGTGTGTGTGCGTGTGTGTGTGCACGCGCACAGAAAATGTCAACATCTCTTTGCCTTAGTGTTTGCCTTAAGGGAACAGGGTCCCTTACCTTGGGCATGGCGCTGCAGGAAAGCAGCGAGTTAACACTGACAGTGAACTGAGAACCGCGCCTGGCCCTGCCCAGGGCTCCACATGTGTCAGCGCTCGTTACTAACGTGTGTACATTGGCCATGTGGGACTGGTTAGGGCATCATTACCAGCATGTGTACGTTGGCCATGTGGGACTGGTTAGGGCAGGCGTGAGCCTGGACACAGTTCCTGACACAATTAGTTACATAAGACCTCCTGGTGAACGTGTCTGTGGACATCTGGCAGGACATATAACCTAGTAAGAATCCATAACCTCGTAAAGCCTATGCAGTGTTTCCGCAGCTCTTCTCCCTGCTGATTGGAGAATGAGCTCAGCTTGGGAGAACCTCCTCCTGTCAGCACCACGGTGTAGATGAGCTTCCCCCGCCCCTGTGGGATTGGCTTGAGGGTCCCCACCCAGCAGTCAAGTGAGGTGACCCAGGTGTCCAGAGGCTGGAGCCCAGCCCTGGAGGCTGGGGGCTTGTGGATGCCGGTTGAGCTGGGCCACAAGGGCTGAGGTCATTGTATCCAGGGCCTCGTTTGGGGGTCACGGTGGGGAACTGGAAGGTATTTTCCTCTGTGGACTGAGCAGGGTTCAGGGGTCCCAGGGAAAGGGGCCTTGGCTGGAGTAATGAAGGGCTTCCTGCACCTGGAGCTGCTCTCCCAGAAGTGACAGGGCAGCCTTCCAAGTGCTGCACTCCCCACACTCCCCATCACAGAGCATGCCAGGTCGCGATGCCCAGGCCCTCCCTCCTTGCCAGGGCCTGGGGTCCAGCGGCGAGGGCCAGGGGTGCTGAGAAGGCCGAGTCCAGCAGGCCTGGGGCTCCGCCTCCTGGCTAGAGCCTTGCCCGCTGGCTACAGTCCTGCAAGTCCTTCTTCTGGGCCTCAATGTCCCTGTCTGAAACCTATGGGGAGGGGATAAGAAGGTCTCCGAGGTCCCTTCATTCTCAAATTCCATGAAACAAGGTTCTCTCAAGACCATCGTATTCAAGGAATAGTCTGGACATTACCCCCTCCACCGTCCACCCCAAAGCGAGGAGCCAGGAGTCCTGAGAATGTGCAGATTTGGCTGGGCCTGCCGACGCCTGCACGTGTGGAGCAAGTGGGCTCGGACCAGTCGGAGAGGAGAGTGAGGTGGCCTTTGCTTTCCCGAGCAAAAAACCTCAGGGCTTAGGGCCAAGCTGGAGACCAAGGAGGCCCCTTGTCTCTTCGCATTCTCCTCGCCGCATTGCGGCTAATTGGCCACAGGACGGTATCTATGGCGTGTATACAATAAACATTACTTCAGCCGTCTGGAACCGGCTTCCTGTCGGCCTGTCCATCACTGCCACGGCACCCGGCCAAGTGCAAGATGCAGTTCCCACTTTGGGGCTGAAGGAGGGCTCCCTCCGAGCTGGACGTGCGCCCTCCGAGTTCACCAGTATGGCCTCTGTGTCTTCCTCAACGTCAGCCACGTGAACGCAGCAGCGTCCAGCCCCACCCTCCCTGGGCCCAGGTCATGGAGGAGAAGTCAGCTAAGCCCCAGGCCACCGTGGATTTCGCCCTTGCAACCTAGGAAGCTGAAAGAGCACCTTCACCCCGTCTGTTTACTGTGGAAACAGGGACTCTGAGAGGCGAGCTTTCCCTGAGGTCACAGGAGTCATTGTAGGCTCTGGGTTTGAGTAAGAGCTGCTGGCCCTGACCCTGCTAGGGTCAAGGGCTGCCAGGAGAAGTGAGAGGCGAGCATTTTCTCATGGTTCCAGAGGCCAGAACCCTCACACTAAGCGTGCTCCCTCCACAGGCGCCGGGGAAGGAGCCTCGTCTCCTCCAGCCTCCTGCAGCGCCTGGCGTCCTTGGCGTGGCCACACCACACCATCTCAGCCTTCATCTCCTGGTGGCTGCCTGCTCGGCGTGAGTCTCTCCCCTTCCGTCTCTTACTACGGCACTCGTCACTGGCTTTAGGGTCTACCCCAAACCCAGCTGGAGGCCCCTAACCTGCTTACATCTGCAAAGACCATGATTCAGCTGAGGTTCCACTCCCAGGTCTGGGAGGTTGTAGAGCCACCTCTGCTGGGGCTGCCCTTCAGCCCACACCTGTCGTCAGGACCCTGATGGAACCCCTGCCCTCAGAGAGGGTTTCCAGGGCATGGCTGGGTGAAGAGGGCAGGATTTATCAAGCTCCCTCTCCTCCCATCACATCCCTTCCCTGGGCTTCTCCTTCCTCGGGCACCCAGCAGTTTCTAGTGTCTTCTGCAGCAGGGTCTTGGGGCGAGGTATCCTGCAGGGTGGTTGGTGAGCGAAGGGGATGTGGCTTGGGAGGGACAGAGGAGCACAGCAGGGAGCGGCCATGCCTCAGCTCTCCGGGCCTCCACACCTCTGTGCATGGATGCACAATGTGCATGTTTGAGGGCACATGCGGATGTGCATATGAATGCATGAGTGTATGAATGTTGGTGCGTGCCTACAGGTGTGTGCCTGTGAGTGGGGGAGGTGGGGCTGGCCCCACCATTTCTCCAGGTCCCCAGGGGCTCAGGCTGGACCACACCCACCCAGACAAGCAGGTTGCCCGTTCTTCAGCCCATACTTGAGGGAGACGGGCCCACGCCGGCCAGTGCTGCCTACATTGGGCTATTGGTGTCTACAGTGATATTATCTGAGATAGGGTAAGAGTGTGGGTGCAGGTGGGAGGTCCGAGCTGCAGACCACCATGACTGAACCTGTGGCCCCTACTACGATGACTTCCTTGCTGCCTGACACTTCCCATCCAGAATGAGGCCGGAGCAGGCACACCAAGGGAGGGGGCTGAAATGGGAGCTCTTGCTGGAGCCCACAGGGTTCTACTGGGGGTTACACTGGCCTGGGTGGGAGGAGGTGAAGGGTCTGGCTAGGGGCTTGATGCTAGCCCAGCAGCCCTGGGCCTGGGACCAGCCACATCTGCTGCACTGCTAAGCTACCGTCTGGGCTGAACTTCTGTCCTACCCAATTCACCAGGAGAAGAAAACGCTGTGCCCTCTCACCAGGGCCAGCCCGTCCTTCTGAACCCTCTGGGCCCCCAGAACAGAGGGAGCTAAAGGGAGGTCAGCAGAGTAATCCAGAGCAGAAGGCCTGTGGGTCTTCTGGGCCTGTGTGGGGTGGGAGGCAACTGAGGGTACAGGCATAATGGGGCCCAGAGGTTTGGTTGGGGGTACACAGCATGAACATAACCTCCCTCCCCTGTCATGGTCCACCAGTACATCCATCTGATGGATGTGTACAGGCTCTGAGCTGCTGTCTGGCTGAGGCCTGCTTGGAGATTGACCTGCCCAGCTGGGGATCCAGCATGGGAGTTTGTGGGGAAGACATGAGCTCATGGCAAGCAGGGGCGTCCAGATGTGCTAGGGCCAGCATCACGGTGCAGAGGCCCTGGGTCGGGAAGGGACAGGGCTGCCAGACCCCATTGGCTCTGTACGTCCTGAAGGGGAGGCCCTGGGCCTCCGTGCCTCTCTGGGGCATAGTTATTCTCCTCCTTTAGTGCCAGCTGACCTACAAGAGTCCTGTGTGGGGGAAGATGTACCACGGGCTCTTAAAGGCAGGCTCAGTGGTTAGGAGGGTTTAAGGCACCCCTCACAGGAAACAGGCTCTGTGCAGCTCAAACCCGGCCCCACACCCTCCAGGGAGATTCCCTAAGGCCCCTCTTTGGTGGTGGTCAGGGGGAGGTAAGGGGACAGGCAGGCACTAGGGTCCAGATGTCAACTCTGAGGATTCAGAGGCTTGGAGGGTAATGACCAGGAAGCTGGGGCTGCTTAATTTTTTGTTTATTTTGCAGGAGTTGTTTAAGATTTCATTTTTAAAGTCTTTTAAACATGGAGGTGTACAACATAAGCCTAAAGCATGCAGCTCGATGCATTCCACACCCACAGACACTTGGGAGCCTCTATCCAACTATGGAACATTTCCAGCGCAGGAGAAGCCCTCCCTGTGCTGGGTGATATTTGCAAGGAGAGGTCAGGGTATTGACTGCTGGGGTGCTGCTGGGCACCCCCAGGTACAGGCCTGTCCCCTTGCGCTGGACCTGGAGCTGGAATCTGGTCCCAGGACAGCCTCTCACAGGTTCTTCCTGATCCCAGGGAGGACAGCCCTGGGATTCACACCCTGCCCTGTCCCTGGAGCCCCGGAAGACATGTGTGCTTGAAAGGCTGAACCATGGTGTCCTTCTAAGAGCAGAGCAGCCAGAGGGCCCACTGGAGCCTGGAGCCCTTGGTACCCTATGCCTTTGTCCTCACAGAGCACCGAGCCCCTCCCAGGGCCATGCCCTTGGCTGCCCTTGGATCCAATGTGTTAGACCACCCTGGGACTACAGAGCATCTACCACTTACTAGAAGCTTCCCCCACCCTCGGATGGGGAGTGGGAGCACTGGGGGCCCACAGAGAGAATATTCATGAACTCGGGACAATTTCAGAAGACAGATTTGTGTTTTTGAGGGAACAGACACTAACGAGAGCTTGGTAGTCAGCCAAATCCCCCCGTAGCCCCCCAGGCAAGGGTTCCAAAAAGGCTGAACAGTTGGGGGCATCCGGGTTCTCAAGAAACTGGATGCAGGACCAAGTGTTTGGTTTTTGCCGATCCACAATTTAATGAGAGTTTTCAGAAGGGCCCTGGATCAATGGTTGTTCCTAAATATGGCTCAGCTAGCACTTGGGCAGAAGAGGTTTAAAAATAGACGCCATCTTCAAAGGAGGGCACCCGGGGGCCGGCCTGGAGCGTTCTCACACTGAGGCTGGGGCCTGTTTACAGGGAGCGGCCGGGCACAGATCGGGCTGATGCACCCAGGGTCGTAGGGTAGCAGAAGAGCCTTGGGTGAGTGCTGCCCTCGCCCAAAGCCTCCTGTGGCTGTGCTCCTGCCCCTGCACCAACACCAAGTTGGAAAAGTCCCCCATGCCTCCACGTGCAGCTCTAGACCCAGGACGACTTCATTCGAGCCTGTCATGATGGGGTGAAGGATGGAGCAGAGACATCGGGAACCTGAAGCCATCCAGCAGACAGAGGTCTGTGGTGGCAAGTGACCGAGAGCAATGTGAGCATTGCCAAGGGCGAGGGGACTTCGGACCAAACAAACTTGGCAGACTTCTCTGCAGAATCTGGGCTCAGCAGACAGACATCGAGGCCAGTAGAGGGGCAGGCTCAGGGAACCTGAGTGGAGGGTGGTCTAGGAGGGTCCTCGTCAGTGGCAAGAGGGTCCCTCGCTCTGGGCTTGCCACCTCCAGCCCTGACAAGACTCTGGAGTCTCTGGGAACCAGCAGTTAGCATAATGGCTATGTCGCTGGACTCCCACGTAGTCGACTGCGGTTTGCGTCCCGGACCCGGTGGCTTAAAACTCATGCCAGGTGCGTGTGCGTGCGTGCCCAAGATCCCGAGAGGAGAATAGAGGAAAAGGGATTGTGGCATGGCCATCCCCCCTGGGGGGTGATTTCTCGCTTTTTGTCTCTCTGTCTCTCTCTCTCTGTCTGGCGAGCGCACGCACCCTATAGCGAACACCTCTCCAAAAAAAAACAAAAAGACTCTGGAGTCTCTGACCCCTCAGGAATGGTTACCCTCTTTAGTTTCCACAGCTGAAGCAGCCCAAAGGCTTCCACGTGCCTTTTTCTTGTTTGAAGATTTTCTGTCGAAGAGCACATGTGCTTGCCAGAGGAAGGCAAGGAGAGAGAAAGTGACACATCACCCCCCGGAGGAATGGCCACATGCAACTCCTTCTCCTCCATTCTCCTGGGATTTGGGACACACACACACACACACACACACACACACACACACACACGTGTCTGGCATGATTTTCAAGTTGCCAGATCTGAGAAGCAAACCAAAGTCGTCCATCAGGGAGTTGAGCACCTTAAGCACCATGCCACCTGGTGGCCCCATCACAAGCCTCTTTTATAAAAAAATTATTATTACTATTATTATTATTTACATTTAATGACTGTATATCAGTATAGCATACAAAATGAGTTTTCCCCCATGAATACCTGTATATTAATTCAAAGTTATTATCATACATATTATCGTCAGTAGAGAATTTTCCATTTTTGACTCCCTTAAATGTTTTGCTTTTTTCTTTTTCTGCTCCCACCTCCTCCCACACTGTCTCTAGTACCCACGGTCGCCCTCCATCTTTTATACCAATCTTTCCGTGTCTGCCATAGAGTGCAGAGAGACGGTTTCCTACACTGCAAGGATGTACGGCCATGAAATGTAAATTATCAAGTAAAGAAACGAAAACAACAGACCTTCCTGTAGAAGGTGAGGGGGGGGCGTATGAAGCAAAGCTGAGCTTCTTAGTAAGAAAACATGACACGCCCACGTCCCTCGCGGAGCGAAGGTGTGGGAAGCACCGCTGGGTGTCTTCAGGCCTCTCCCCCATCCTCACGGAGACACTCAACTTTGTTCCAAAGAACAGAGTTTAAACAGTGCGTAGGCGAGAACTTGATGAAAATTTGACATTTGATAAGAAACTAATTTTGGTGTGCCTTTTTCATACTTTAAAACACTAAAGTAATAAACAGCATCTATAAATGTCAAACTTTTCTATTTTGATTGCGCCGCTTTGATTTTTATCAACCTTTTTTGTTATTAAAAATCCACCATAATGAAATAGAGAAGGGACGAGCAACACGAGAAGATAAATTTGACAATCTACCGAGATGGAAGCGACAGCATCTCATTGTTCCCAGCACGGGGATTGTTATTATTTTCGTCCCGCTGCGGTTATTGTGATGTTTTTATCTTTGTCTTTGGGGAGCCTGCAGAGCTACAGGAACTGGGACTCAGCTGTCGGATGGAGGCAGGTTTTAGCTTGGCAGAGCAGGAAGATGCGAGTGTGGGCCGGCGTGAAGGGCGTGCTCAATATTGGGGCAGATGTGAGGAAGTGGTGGTGCTACCTCCTCCAGGAAGTCTCCTCGGAGATCACAGCCACTCCCTGGCTGGGCCTGAAGTTCCTTTCTGGGCCCTGTGTAGTCCTCCCCACGTCATGGGTTCCCCCACTCCCACTTCCCATTCTGAGATTGTGTGCTTCGTTGAGGTCTCTCATGACCGTCCAGGAGCTCCTGCAGGAGTGGCTCTGACTCAGTCAGGGGTCCTTATTGTGGCTCCCAGGATTGAGTGCCACCTGTCACTTGCAACTTGACCTTGCACAAACTTTTCTCCTGTCTGTTAAAGGGGCCGATGCTCACCTCTCGGTTGTAAGGATTAAAGTGTCTTTCTATCCTTTTCTGCAGCAAGGCCCTGAGGAAGGAGGTACATGCAGCTTGGTTGTGGTTTCTGCTCATCGTGGAGAAAAAGGCTAGACCAGAGGGTGCCAGGCAATCGGAGAGGCCTTGCCTAAGACAGAGCTCAGGAGTGAGCCAGGGCTCCTGCATCTGCCGCTGAGAATCCAGGTGGGAGACGCACTGTCCCCGAGAGAGCAGCTAGATCCGGAAGTCTGCACACAGCAGTGGCAGACTATGAACAAGGAGCCCAAGTCACCAGTGCCAGAACCAACGACTATTCTGCAAATGCCCTCAGTTCCACTGAGGGTGTCGAGTGTCCTGAGCGTGAGTGCTGGGAGAGGGACCTGGGGATACTCACCGACGGCCCCTTGGAGCAGCAGCCGCACAGATCCCAGGGCCGGCATGAGCATGTGTTTAAGTGCACAGCCTCCCAAGTTTGCAGCCTCGCAGACCCAGTCAAGGTCTCCCTGGCAGGGACTCCACTCTCCTAGGTACCCCCAGCTGCGGCTAGGCCCCACACCTCTCCAGCACGTCCTGTGCTTGCTGCCTGCCCCAGTCCTGCTTCAGGCTATGCCTGCTTCCCAGGGTCTTCTAGGAGGCTCTCTTTGAATTTCTCTAGGGTCTTGCAGACAGAGGCCAGGGGTCCAGGAGAGTGGGAATGGCCGGGAGTGGCCAGGCTCCAGGCCCCCTTGAGGTCTAGTGCTGTGGCCTGGAGCCCACCCGGCTCTTCCAGCAGACCTCCCGACATTTGTGGTGGAGCTTACCGCTGAGCCCAGCCGCTCCAGGCTGCAACAGTGACCTGACCCAGGGTTGACCCAGGGGCCCACACTGTTTGGGGTTTTGGTGGTTTAGAGCCTGAAAGGCACCCAGCTCACTGTCGTCACCTGCCCTGTGATGGATGGCCTGAGTAACTAGGCCCTGGGCAGGCAGCTATCACAGGCTGGCCGGCCTGCGGTCACTCAGCCATCCAACCTGCTCCACCAAGCCCCCTCCAGACAAAGCCCCTCCAGGAGCTGCCCGAGGTGCTCACAGCTCTTCCAGAATTTCTGCTCAGAGGAGATGGGGCTGGTGACGGGGAAGCCGAAGGCCTCGCCTCCTAGAGTGGCTATGCACTGGCCTCACCCCAGGACCAGGGGGCAGCCTGCTGGCCACTAAGGCCTGGAGTGGGCCTGAGGGGACACATACGTGTCCCGCTTCTGCTGTAGCAAACCACATGAACACAGGCTTTGAATGACACCATGGCCACCTTGCAGTTCCGGAGGCCGATGTACAACCAGTCTCCTGGGCTGAGATCCAGGTGCTGGCGGGCCGTACTCTCCCTGGGGCCCCGGGCACCTGGGGGAGTCCTCTTGCTACTGTCCCCTCTTCTAGAGGCTGCCTGCACTCCTCGGCTTGGGCCCCGCGTCATCTGTCACCGTCCTCGGCTGCCCTTGCCACGGCTCCTCCTCTGACTCCCACCCCGTGTTAGCGAGGCGACCCCAAGTGGGCGCGG
>NW_006160193.1:4972836-4974364 GCF_000334495.1 Tupaia belangeri chinensis | reverse complement strand
TGCCCCGTCCTCGGCCGCCCTTGCCACGGCTCCTCCTCTGACTCCGACTCTGTGTCAGCAGGCTACCGCAATGTGGTCGGGCTTACCAGGATAATCCGCTGTCACTTTCCATCTCAGAGTCCTTAACCTGAATCACACCTGCAAAGTCGCACATCACGGGGGTCAGAACTGAGATGCCCACGCCATAGCGGACTTCCGTTCTGTCACCACGGGCCATGTCTGGAAGGAGATGGGGCCTTGGGGCTGTGGGCTGAACTCCTGCGGCTGGGGGTCCATCCAGCCCAGAGCTTCTGTTGTGGACTCCCGTGCTTGCTCTGGATCAATCTCCGGGGTCCCTGAGACATGCAGGAGACAGATGCACGACCCTTTGACCCCCACCTGCAGTGCAGGACACTGCCCCCCGGGCCTGGCTCAATGCCACATTCAGGGCCCCACACCCCCACTGCTTTGTCTCATGCTTCAGGCCGCTCTGGTGGTCTAGGTCAGCAGCCTTGCATCCCCAACCTGGGCTCAGGCCGCCTACCATGTCCACACCCTTCTCACTCCCTGTCTTGTCCTGCTGGCGCCCAGAAGCTTTCTTGACCCTGTCACTGGGTCATTATGCCACCCTGAGGGAGGCACTGGCTGCTCATGACATCGGTTTTATCCACTGGATCCTGCCACCACCAGATGCAGCCAAGAACCCAGCGTGGAGCACAGGCAGAGCCCACATGGTCTGAGCAAGCAGCGAGGGTGCATGCAGGGCCCACAGGACTGTTCCCAGGGTCTTCCAGGCCTTTCTTCTGCTCACATGCCCTCCCTGCTCCCCAAAGAGCATTCAGAGGCCCAGAGGATGCAGCCCTGTGCCCATGGCCTGCCCTTACTACAGGGGCATCTTGGTGGGGACAGATTGGAGGTAGCAGCTTCCTTCCAGTTGGCCAGACAGACACCTGGCCTCCCTCCAGGATAGGTCCCCATGGTCATGGCAAGTGTCCCCATCCCAGAGGACAGGCCACAGAGCGCATGTTGAAAGTGGCACATGGTGGAGCCAAAGGATGAGGGGACAGGAATGGGGGAAAGAACAAGGAAGGAGCCTGGGATGCTGAGGGTGGGTTGGAAGCAGGAGAGGGCTCCCGCACCCCTCCCTTCCTTCTCAGAGTGCCAGGTACCGTGTGAGGGCCAGGGACTCACAGAGGATGCCTTGATGTCCAGGGATGTCTGGGCTCATGACAAGGACAGGAGGTCCTAGTGGCAGTGGCCCACAGGACAGGGTAGAAGGAGGACCTAGCTCTGCCTGGACAGGGAGTGGGGTGCGGAAGGCAGTCTCAGCAGTGTTTGGGAGATAAAGGAGGGCTCCCAGGTGGAGGAGGATGAGGGAAGGGGCTGGGTCCAGGTGAGCAAAGAACAGAGGTGGGGTACGGGTGGAGCGTCACCTGCCAACGCCACCATGCCCCTACACCGCCCTATCTGAGCCATCTTCTCCAGAGGTCTGAGGTGGACACCTAGCTGTGGGGGTGGGGGGGGTGGGGAGCAGGGACCTTGAGGTGGG
>NW_006160193.1:4964957-4972655 GCF_000334495.1 Tupaia belangeri chinensis | reverse complement strand
GGGGGGGGGGGTGGGGAGCAGGCACTTTGGGTTGGGATGAGACTTAGCGTGTCCCCAGGCCAGGTGGCCGAGCTGGAGCCTCTCCAGCCAGCACTTATTTTTAGACCCAGCAGGGCCTCTTTCTTTTTGTCTCCAGGAGCACATGTTCTGTCTTTTGTGAGCGGCCTTAGAGGCTCGGCCCCACGGCCCCCCTTGGCCCCTTGACTGCTGCTATTTAAAGGCATCTTGGTCCAGATCAGAGAAAGGGGTAATTGGGGGCCTGGGAGATGAAAGAGCCTCCCCAACCCCCATGCCTGCCCTCACTGAGAGGTCAACAAAACTCTCCTTGTGGCCCTGCCAATTAGAGTCACCGAGGGGGGTCTGGGCCAGACAGGAGACGTGACTGCCCCCCTCCCCAGGGTGAGCTGGGGTCACTGCCGCCCGCCCACAGGGCCCTGGGCCCAGGGGTCAGCCTGGGAAAGTGGCGCGAGGGCAGAGCTCACCCTGCTGTGCTTGAGGACTCGTTCCCACCGGCCTGGCAATGATGGGAAGGGCTGGGCCTGCCTGTGGGCACTGGCCGTGCTGTGCCCTGAGGCTCTGACTGCACAGTGGGCTGGCTGCCACGAAGGGCTCTTTCTGGGCTCCTGAGAGCACATTTGCGGCCACCCGACAGCTGCCCTGAGAATGCAGGTGGCACAGGGCATCCCTGCCCTCCCTGCCATGTCCCTGCAGCTGCAGTAGGCGGGGGCACCTGCATCTGGCTGCCCTGCATCAGAAAACCAGACCCCTGGTGGCCTTGGGGGTGCCTGCCCCTGCTGGCCCCAATTTCCTAGATCTGCCACTGCCTGCCTAACCCATACCTCAGGCCCAAGAGAGGTCCCAGCTGGGCACTGCCACCTGAGGCGCCCTCTGTCTCTGTGTGTGTCTATACAGCTGTCTCTTTCCATCTCTGGCTCTGTCTGTATCTTTCTGTCCCTGCCTCTCTCTGTCTCCCTCCCAGTCAGCAGCCCCCACAGTGCTTCCTGGCATCAGCACCACTTAGAAACATCTTAGGAATACTATTTCCAGGGTCTACCCACCTCCCTGAGAGGAAGAGTCTGGAAAACCTGCACGGTCTCAGGTCTGCCACCGGACAGTGCGCTGGGCCCTGCTGTCCACACCTGAGACACGGGTGCTGGGGGCTGGGGCCTCCCCTCAGCCTTGAACACACTGGTGGCCCTGGTCCTCCTGCTGTCTCTGCAGGGCTTTCTACACCTCCAGTCCCCTCTCCACCTCCACGCCATCAGCCCCTGTGCCCTGCTGGCACTGGGGTCCCCAACAGTGTATCCTGCCTCTTCCAGCTTGTCCCAGCAGCATCGCCCTTGTCCTCCCCTCCTTTGGAAGCTGCTCTCCACTCAGCTCTCCAGGCTGCCTTGTCTGTGCAGCTCCGGCTCCTCAGGCTACACCCTCTTTGGCCCATGTTATCACCTCCCTCTTCTCCACCACCCCCAGTGGAGCAGTCAGGTGGCCTGAAACCTCCTCACGCCTTCTGGCTTCACAGTGTTCCCGGCCTTCAGGGTTGTCACCAGCTCCACTGGCTACGTCCTTGTGCTATTCCCAGGGCACACAAGGTCATTTCCCACTTCTAGCCTTTGTTCAAACTGTCCCCTCAGCTAAGGATGCCTTCAGGTGTGGGGTGAGCAAAGTGGGAGCATCCCTAATTGATCATGGTCTATAGGGTCCCTAAGTCGAAAGACAGTGGCCCCTGACTCCAGCTCCCACCAATGAAGCCACCCCAGCTCCCAGGCTCACATTATCAAAGACTAGTCGCAACTCACTCCCTGTCTCTGAGCCTCAGTTTCTTTATCTATAAAATAGGCTCTAATATCAACCTTCCTCCTGGTTTGAAAGTAGAAGGAAGCACGTGCAATGCCCAGCAGGAGCAGGTACTTGGTGCATGGTTTTTCCCTCACCCTTGTCTCTGGACCTTCACATCCCTTGTGATGACCCCAGCAAACTTGGAGGTAAGCACTCAAAGGGATATTTGTTCCAAAGAGCCTCGTCTCTCAGCCCCAAGCACACGTAGTGCACATTTGCAAATCTCTGGTTTCCCAGGACTCTCTTTCTAGAAGACCAATGCAACTTGGTATTACTGCCTTCTGAGCTGGACACTGGTGCTGATGGAACAGCCAAAAGACTCCAGTGCATGGTGCTTCTCTGGGCAGACCCACCCACCTGCAGGGCCTGAGAAGGTGGTGGTGAACAGGGTGGAGCAAATGAGAGGCAAAGGTGTAGAAGATCCTTTTTAGAGCATTGGGCTGGTGGCCAGTGAAATAGTCCTCTCCACTCTCTCACCAAAGGGGATGGTCTGGACAGCCAAGTGGCCATAAGCAGGAAAACAGCAGTTTCAAAGATAAGCTCAGGGAGAGACAAATACTGAAACCACAAGACACATCAAAGGAGACAGATGCTACTCTGGAGGCTGGGCAACCCTGGGCCAGGTGGTGGCTGCATTGGCTGCAGCCTGACCTGTAGCAGTGCCTGGGCCCAAACCAACCCATCAGCCAGAGGAGAGGGGCCTGCCCAAGGTCTGTCCTGGCCACAGGACTCTTCCTCTGCTTCCTCAGCCTCGCTTTGTTAGGTTCGTTTGGTCTAAAGCATCGTTCAAGTCCAGTGTTTTCTGTTTGCTTTTCTGTCTAATCTGTCTGTTATTAGGGGATTGTTAATTCCCTATTATTGACTGCAAGTCTGCAGTCAATAGATCCATTCAGATCTATTAATATTTGTTTTATAGATTTTGGTGCTCCGATGTTGGGTGCATATATATTTATAATTGTATTTTTATGGTGAATTGACTCCTCTACCATCATATAATGACCTTCTTTGTCACTTTATAGTTTTTGACTAAAGTCTACTTATCTGATACAAATATAATCACTCCTCTCTTTTGAGTTCATGTACATGGAAGATCTTTTTATACTTCTTCAAGTTCAACATAGAGCTAAGGTGAATCTCAATTAGTCAACACTTAGTTAAGTCTTGTTTTTTGACCAATGAGCCACTCTATTTCTTTTGATTGAAGAATTTAAACTATTTATAGTCAAGGTTATTATTGCTAGTTAAGTACTTAACTACTGGCATTTTGTAATTGCTTTCTGATTGTTTTGTAGATCTGTTGTTTCTTTTTTCCTCCCTTGATGTCTTTCTTTGTGATTAGATGATTTTCTCTAGTGGTATGCTTTGATTTCTTGCTTTTTTGTCTTTATTTACCATAGATTTTTTCCTTTATGATTATAATAAGACTTTTATAAAACCTCTTATAGTTTTAACAGGCTATTTTAAGATGATAATAACTTTTATTGCATTTAAAAAAACTCTATACTTTTACTCCACACCTCCCCACACACAAGCATAAATTATGTTTTGTTTGTTGGTTTGTTTGTTTTTGGTGAAGATGTCAGAATAGAATCTGGGGTCTCATCCAAGTGAAGTAAATTACATTTTTATGTCATAATTTGCATCTTTTTATATTGTGTATCCCTTAACAAATTATTGTAGCTATTATTATTTTAATTGTTATATTTTTTAACCTTTATACTAAAGATATAAGTGATTTGGGACCAGCAGATGGCATAATGGTTATGTCACTAGACTTCCACATAGTTGAAGTTGTCCACAATTTGAGTCTTGGACCTGGCCGCTTAAAACGCACACTTGGCACATGTGCATGTGTGCCCAAAATTCTGACAAGAGAATGGAGGAGAAAGGATTGTGGTGTGGCCAACCCCCTAGAGGGTGATTTCCCTCTATATATAAAGATAATAAAGATATAAATAATTTACACACCACTACAATATTAATGTTTCCTGAATTTGACTTTGTACCTATTTTTATTGTAAGTTTTATTCTTCATATGTTTAATGTTGCTTTTCTTTCAATTTGAAAAAGTGTCTTTACCATTTTTATAAAGCAGATCTGGTCACCATGAACTCCCTTAGTAATTGCCAGAAAAATCTTTATCTCACCTTCATTTCTGAAGGACATACTTACTAGGTATAGTATCCTGGTTGACAATTTTGTTTCCCTTCAGCATGTTGAACATATAAGCCTGCTCTCCCCTGGCTTATAAGGTTTTTTCTGAGAAAGCTGCTGCTAGCCTTATTGAAGTTCCCTTATATGTGATATGCTTCTTTTTCCTCTCTAATACTCTCAGGATCTTCTATTTGCCTTTAATTTTCAACAGATTGATTATAATATGTCCTGGTGTACTCTCATTTGAATTGAATATGATTCCAATCAGATTTGAATATTCTATGGTTTGAATATATCTCAAAGAAATTCATGTATTGGTACTTGATTGCATTGACTATATTGTAAAAGTATCAAGTGAAAACTTAATTCCTTCATGGTACCAATGTTGAGGCCTTGCTGGTGATAACTGGCTCACGGTGATTGCATTGTGGAGGCAACAGTCTTATAAAGAGATTAATGAGACTACGTGAGACCCAGTGATTTCCAGCTCTTGTGAGAAGGGGTTAGTTCTCATACGAACTGGTAGTTATAAAAGAGAGGCCAGTTGAGTTCTCTCTCTCTGCACATGCCCTCCATCCTCCACTCTATCTGCCATGCTAAAGTCTTATGACTTTCAACTTCGCAGCCACCAGAATCATGAGTTTGTAAATAAACTTTCTTCCTCTGTCTAATATCACCCAAGCTCAAGTATTTTTGTTAGAAACACAAAAATGAACTAAGACAGAGAACTCCAACCTTTATATGCTTAAATATTTGTATCTTCCCAGACTTGCAAAGTGTTCAGCTATTAGTTCTTCATTTGATCTTAGCCAAAATGCCAAGAAATGATGTAATATTATTTTAAATAAGCCTTCTGTCCCTTATCTCTTTTCTCCTTTGTGAACTGCCATAATTCAAATACTAGCCCTGTTAATGATGTCCCACAAATCATGGGTTTTCTTCATATTGTTTCATTTTTTTTCTTTTATAACTGTATTTTTAAATAACTTGTCTTCAGATTCACAGATCCTTTCTTCTGTCAATTATTCTGTTGACACTATTACATTTTCCAATTACTTCATGCAATATATTCTTCAATTTCAGAATTTCTAAGGCTTTACTCCTATTATTTTAATCTTTTTGTTAAGTTTCTTATTTTGTTTGCTTATTATTTTTGTGATTTTATTAAATTGTTTATTTCACTTTATTTTTAAAATTCACTGAGCTCCTTTTAAACAATTATTTTGAATTCTTTGTCATGGCTCCATTTTTCTGGGGTCAGTTACTTGGAAATTACAGTTGACCCTTGAACAAATGGTGGTTACAGACACCAACTCCTGTATTGTCAAAATTTTGTATGTAACTTTTTGTTGTTCTTGTTATTGCCAAAGGGTTGTGTGCACTCACCAGAGACAGAAAGACAGAAACAAAAAGAGGGAAAGTCAGAACTCAATACCCAGGAAGATGGCCACACTGTAATCCCTTCTCCTCTAGTCTTCTCTCTAGATTTTGGGCATGCATGCACATATGCTCAGTGTGATTTTTAAGCCACTGAGTCTAGGACTTGAACTGTGGTTGACTATGTGGAAATCCAGTGCCTTAACCACCAGATCACCTACTAGCCCCTGTGTATAACTTTTGACTCTCAAAAAAAACTTAAATACTGGGTCAGTCAGTGACATGGTGCTTAAGGCAGCTGGATTCCACATGGCCAACTGTGAAGTGAAGTTTGATTCCTAAACCTGCTGGCTCTAAAAACATACCAGGCACATGAGCATGCATGCCCAAAATACCAAGAGGAAAATGGAGGAGAAGAGATTGCAGTGTGGCCATTCTCCCCAGAAAATGATCTCTCTCTCTCTCTCTCTCCCATCTATCTATCATCTGTCTTTCTTGGGTGAGTACATGTGTCCTATAGCAATAAACTAAAAAATTAGACTACTCATTGACCAGGGTTTTACTGATAATAAAACAGTTGAATAACACATATTTTATACATTATGTGTATTATATTATTGAGTTGTCACTAAAGTCATGATACATCTCTGCATAGAAAAAATACATCAAGACTTTTCTGACAACCCAATATATTATATACTGCATTCTTACAACTAAGTAGGCTATGGAAAAGAAAATGTTAATGAAATCATAAGGAAAATAAAAATATATATATAGGGGTGGGCAGGTAGCATGGTGGTTAAGGGCGCTGGACTCTCACATGGCCGACTGTGGTTCAGTCCCGGACCTGGTGGCTTGCTTTCTTACTTTCGCTCTCTCTCAATCTGTCCCTCTCTGGTCAAATTAAATTAAGTAAGTAAGTAAAATAAACAAAGTTCAATAAAAATTATTCTTTAAAAAATACACACACACACACACACACACATATATATACATTTACAATATTTATTGAGGAAACTCATACTTAAGTGGACCCTTGCAGTTTAAGCTCCTGCTGTTCAAGGATCATCTGCATTGTGTTCTCTTATTGGCAATCTGTTTCCATTTCTTTTGTTTCTGGTTGCCTTATGTTGATGTTTGTGCATTTGGGGAAGCAGTCACTTCCAGATTTCATGGGTTGGTTTTGGTGTGGAAATGCCTTTCTCTTTGGGTGGATAAGGGACATTTATTGGGAGGGATACAGCAGATTTGGCACCGTTAAGGGTGCCTCAGTGTAGTCTCTCCAATTGTTGGCTGAGGATGGTGCTGGAAGAGATGGCAGGATCCTTAGCACCAATGCTCTGGGCATCTGCATTGGCAGTGAGGGCAATTAAGGTCTTCAACGGTGATGATAGGTAAGGTCCTGCTAATCTCTATTTCCTCCTATGGAGAGGAGTTGAGGCTGAGGGGTTATCTGTTGGCACTGAGTCCAGTTTGGGGGACTGCTCACAATGGCAATGGCATCAATGTCTGATGAGTGGCACCTAAGCCTGAGACATGGGTTGTCTGGAAGAACTTTGCTCTGGTGTCCAGAATAGTGAGGGCGTGTACTTGAACACAAGGCCTCCCACTGCTCATTGGTAATGTTGAGTGAGGCGTTGGAGCTGGTGCTGGTGAAGTGGACAGGAGCTGAGAATGGAAGACCAGCACCAGTGTGTGCCAAGTTCCAGTGGCTCCAGGATTGGGCAAGATCTAGCTCTCTGTGGCAGCCAAGCTGGTTCCCAGAGCATAGACATGTGCAGAGGGACTGTCTCCAGAGCCCAGGGTGAAAGCAGCCTGGCCACAGTAGACACTCCAGTATCTGACATGTGGCACATGGAGCCTCAGAGCTGACCCAGAGTACAGGTGTGCATGTAGCTACTGTACCTCCAGGGTCTGATGTGCAGGTGAGCTCTCTATGGCAGCTGAACTGGTGACTGGGGTCCAGACGTGTGCAGAGAGACCTTGGCTCTGGGATCTGTAGTGTGAACTAGCTCACCATGGTGATGGCTCTGGTGTCTAAGCTGTGGCTGAGTGCAATGTAGCACTGATCTGGGGCCTGGAGGATGGACACTCATAAAGTGGGCACAGTTTAGGGTAAAAGGCACACAAAGGGGTGACAGCTCCTCTCAACGCAGCACAGCAATGGCTACTTCTCGAGGAAGAGAGATGTATGTGCAGGTGTGGCTCCCTGGGGGAAATGACTGTTAGTGACTCTGTGGAGCAGTCGCTGGGGACCACAGTACTTCTTACCATAATCCCGGCTAGTCCCCACAGCCCCTGCTTTTTCTCTTGGTACCTAGCTATCTCCTG
>NW_006160193.1:4938626-4964942 GCF_000334495.1 Tupaia belangeri chinensis | reverse complement strand
TACCAGTGACTGTTTTTTGTGTGATATTCCTCTTTTTTCCCCCAGAGGGTATGTACACTCCCCAGCAAGAGGGAGAGGGAGAAAGCAGTCCCCGCCCCCAGTGGGCACGGTCACACCATGATCTCTTTCCTGCCATTTCTCCATCCTGCATAGATCTGAGGTACACATGCACACGAACCCAGTGTGTCTTCTATGTTGCTGGGCCAGGACTTGAACCACATAGCCATATGGGATCCAGCTCCCTTCACCACTGGGTTTCAGGGCCATTCTAATATTCTCCATTATTTTGCTCCATGAACCTTCACAGGACTAGTCTAGTTGTGAACAACTCTCTCTCTACGTGTGTGCGTGTGTGTGTGTGTGTGTATGTGTATTTGTGAGTGTGTGTGTGTGTGTGTGTGTGTGTGTGTAGAGATGAAGGCTGGTATTTCCTACTCTGCTATCTTGGTGACAGCACTCCTAGCTGCAGAGTTCTGAACAGGCAGTGAGCTCAAGGATTTGACCCATACTACATGGTCCAGGGCAGGACTCTGGCTGGAGAGTATGAGAGTTTGCCTAAAGAGCCTAGGAAGGTTGGTGACAGCAGATAGAAGACTCGGGCCTTTCTGTTACCCCAAGAGACTAGGATAAGCCCCAAACCCTCCACCAAGTGAAACAACCCACCCCAGGGCCATTGAGCCTTACATCCCCAGGGTCTCCATGGCACTGTTGGTCACAACTCTGGGGCACTGGGAACAGAGCAAAGCTCTGTGTCTTCCAGACTGAAGAGGGCTCTGCAGGCCTCTTGCTGTCACCTACCCATGGCGAAGAGCCTGGGTTACCTTCTCAGCTTGACTCTGCCCTTAGTGTCCTCACTTGTCAGAGAGGCCTGGGCAGCACTCCCAAGGGCTCGCCCTTTCCTAGCTTCTGACTATGAGAATTCTCCCCCACCTACCTCTTGCCTTTCTGTACCTCAGAAATCCTCTGCCTTGGAGAGGTTTGGCACTTGGGGTCCCCAGGCCCTACAAGCAGTGCCTCTGACTTCTCGCATGCCTGGCGCATCTGCTGCTTTGCCCATCTGTGTGGCCACTCCTACCCTGGCTCTGGGAGCCTCCAGAGAGTTCTCACATACTTCTTTCACTCCCAGACAAAATTCTGGGCTCTCTGGTCACTGCCCTACCCACCGCATCCAACACCGTAAACCTTCTCACGAGATGGGCAAGGGGGTCCAAGCAGCCTGGGGCTGTCCTGCCTCTGGGCCCGGCCCCTGCCAACTTTCTACTCACAGGCAGAGAGAGAGGAGTAGGCATGCTCTTGGGCGGTGGGCTGGGACAGCAGTCAATCACAACAAAACATCACCCAGCGGATGTCTTCTAAGCACTCTAGAACAACCCATTCCTATGGGTTAGTACTTGGCTC
Source organism: Tupaia belangeri chinensis (assembly GCF_000334495.1). Classification (NCBI taxonomy): domain Eukaryota; kingdom Metazoa; phylum Chordata; class Mammalia; order Scandentia; family Tupaiidae; genus Tupaia; species Tupaia belangeri. The sequence continues at coordinate 4,963,544 of NW_006160193.1, read as the reverse complement.
TCCCCATGTGCTGTGGTTTGAGTGTCCTACCCTCTACCCACCTCCAGCCACCCCCACAAACCTCATACTGTAATTCGGTACTCAGTGGGGAGTTTTGGGAGACAAGCTCTTGGGAAGCACTTGGATGCTGGGGGCATTCCCCTCATGAATATATCAATGCCTTCTCCTCAAGGATGGAGGGAATGAGTTCTTGTTCTCCTAGGAACAGTTAAGTCCAGTGAGAGCAGATCACCATGGTACACTTTTTTAAAGCTTATTATTTATTTCTTCTATGAGCGAGAGAAAGAGAGTGAGAGAGAGACAGCACCCCAACAGGGTCTTGATGCCACGGTCTACCCTCAGTCCTAGCCAGTCCTGGGTCATGAGCACACATATCTGGCATACTCAGAAGGGGCTCGGTTGTGCACCCAGACCCTTCCCCTGTGGGTCTGCCTCACTGAGTATTGTGTTTCCCACTGCAACACCATCCAGCTCCCAAACGCAGGTTCTTATAAAAGCGAGCTGGCTGTCTGCAGGTCATGCTGTCTGCAGAGGCCCCTTCCACCCTGCATCTCTCGGCCATGCTGTGGGATATCACCAGAAGCTGCTTCCATGCTCTAGGACCCTCCAGCCACTAGAATCACAAACCGAATATATCTTTTGTTTTGGGTGTTTGTGCTAAAGCAGCGCACTGGGTAAGATGCATGGAAGAGGGGACGGGCAGGCAGCTCAGGGGCTCGCTGGAGACATGTAAACAGGAGGGGCTGCTGGCCCTCTCCAAACTGCCTGCTCCCCCTGGGCTGAGGGAGGACATTGGCAAGGAGCTTGCAGCAGTCACAGGTTCTGCTAGGGGTGGGGGTGAAGGGGCAGGGGTCATGATGGTCTCAAGCTGCAATGAGGTGGGCGACGGCAGCTATGTCATCCTGGAACTGGGGCCTCCAGGCGCAAGCCAAATGGGAAGATGATGCTCTCCATGTGCTCCACACACAGCCCAAGCCGACAGACAGGAGTGCTGGCCCAGGCACGGCAGGCTCTGCAGAGTTGGCAGGGCACCAGTCAGAAAGGAATAGAGGAACAAAGAGTCGAAGGTGTGGACAAGCCTGGCATGTGGAGGAAGGAGCTGTGGTATGGGACTTGGGGACAAGGGTGACATCTAGTCACCACAGAGAGTGCTCAGACCCTTCTGCACTATCTTTGACGTCAGTAAGGATGTCCCTACAGTGTCCCACTTGGCCCTGCCCTGACTCAGCTCCTTTGGGGGATATCTCGGCTCTCAAAGCCCCTATCCTGGGACTCCCCTCCCCTGCCCACCGCAACCCACATCCCAAGGAAGTGGCCTCAGATGATACACACCAGACCCTGCAGTCCAGGGACAGTCTCTGTTCATCAGGACAGAACCATCTGGGGGTGTCAGGCCAGAAGCCAGAACACTGTGGGCTGAGGACATAACAGAGGTTCCAAGCTGGGGGCGAACATTCCCACCTGAGGTCATTTACACCACCTGGCCATGGCCCAAGGCCCTCACCACCCACGTTCCAGTGTGTCCAGACCACAGACAGAGACATGGTGGGCTGGCGTGCAACCCACGAACCATTCGTGCACCCAGGAGCCCCGAGAGCACCCCACCAGCAGGGATTCAGCAGCTCTCACACCTCACTGAGGCTACCCCAGCCCCAGCCCATCCCCAGCTCCAGTCCCAGATCCATCCCCAGCCTCAGTCTCAGCCCCTGTGAGCTCTGACCCCTGCATGAGGCCCCTTACACAAGGCCCTACTCAAAGTCTACACCTCTGGAGCTGTATTGACCATCTCCCAGCTTCTGCAGGGTCCTCAAACCCTTATCATCTAGAAAAGGCTCCAGGCCTGAGTCAGGGGAAGAAAAGGAGGCTCCAGGCTGTGCCTTTTTCAAGGCCAGGACCTTGTCCAGTCTACGCCTCAGGTTTTCCATCCACAAAATGTGTTGAGTTAATTGTGGGACTGCTAGGAGGGCAAAGGAGGGAATTTAAACAGCATCTTTCACTAGTGGTCACATCCTTTGGGATTCAGACTTTGGATGGGCCTCTGCAAGTTCATTTCCACTTGCCTCCAGGTCCCGGACAGTTATCATGGGCCAATGCCCAGACTCCCTTAAGCAAAATCAAACTAAGGCAACCCCGTACACAGGGGATAAGTCTTATGTAGAAGAAGCTGAGTTCTACACGGTTGATTGGAGTTCAAATCCTGGCCCCATCACTTTTATGCCACGTGTGCACACACGCACAAGCCCGGGATCCTTAAGAAATGAATTGAAGGAAAAGGATTTGGTGTGGCAAGGCCCTGTGGGTGTGCTTTCTCTTTCTTCTTCATTTCTTTTACTCTCCCTCTCCATGCACATGTACCCTCACTCCTGATAGGGCACTCAGGACTGAGGCCAGGAAGGAGAGCCAGCCTGGGCATCTTCAGTGCAGCATTGGGCCCTGGACAAGTCCTTTTAAACTGCTGAGTTAGAAACTATTCAACATAGTACTGGAATTCCTAGCTAGAGCAATTAAGTAGGAAAAAGAAATAAAAGGCATACAAATAGTAAAGGAAGAATGAAATTGTTTGCTGATAACATGAGATTATATATGGAAATCCCTAAGGCACCACCAAAAACTGTTAGTACTGATAAACCAGAACACAGCTGGAGTGGGACCTATACCAAGGACTAAGAGCTGTACATGTTCACATCTCTGAGAACACACTGAAATTCCACCAAGCCCATATGAGTAAGCATAGCTGATGCTCCAGCTAGGCTGAGCTAGCTGTGACCCAGGACCCAAACCCACATAGCAACATATGCTCTGGGACATAGACAACTGGTACAGCTAGAGGACTTCACAAAGGTACCAGTGAATGAGCTTGGGAGCCTCCCAGCTGGCTCAGGATCATGCAGCAGCGTGGGTGTGCAACACCTATCCTGTGGGAGCCCTCCAAATTCTGTAGGTCCCTGCCACACATACACATTGAGCCTGGTATATACAGCACAGGGTCCCTCTCTCTATGGAAACCCCCAAATGCTGCTAGTCATTGCTCCTATGAGATGGGCCTAACTCCTCCTACAGCTCCAGTACACAAGCCCCTGCACTCTCTAGGCACTGTTGGCCCAGCTCTTGACCATTGCTGAGCTAGTATCTGCCACAGAGCCAACACAGGGGCTCCTGTCCCTGGGGAGAGCTTCCCAGGCAATACAGATCTGTACTCCCAGCTCTGTCCTTTCAAGTGATCACTCTCTCTCCTCTCCTTGAGCTGATGGTCTCACCAGAGACTGCTGGCCAGCACTCCTGGCCCCTACTGCCATTTATGGCCAAGTGGCCCATTTGATGGCCTCTATCTGGGACAAAACTTTCCCACTATCACCAGTAACACTTGATGTCTAGGCCACTGAGTTTCTGACAGTGAATACAACAGAAAAAAAAAAATCCCACAGAGACCATATTACTATACCCACTCAAAACCCAAACCAAAACACCTCACATGATTGACACTACAGGACACACCCTAAAGGGGAAGTCTTCCACCAGGAAAGTTACTCCACAAAATTGGAAGAGTCAACCACTTTACCAGATGAGCAGATATCAACATAGGAATACAAGAAACATGAAAAAGCAAGGAAACATGACGCCTCCCAAGAAATGCAATAATGCACCAGCAGTAGATCCTAGACAAGAAGGAAACCCTTGAGCTACCTGAGAGGGGTTCGAAATAATAATTTTAAGAGAGCTTAATGAAGAAAAGGAGAACACACATAAAGAAGTCAATGAAATTATAAAGACAATTCAAGAACAGAATTCAGCAAAGAGAAAGAAATTATACCCAAAAATCAAACAGAAACTCTCTAACTGAAATACTTCATAAATAAAAGTAAAAGTACAACACAGAACTTCGGCAGCAGATTAGATCAATCAGAAAAAGAATCCTAAACCTGTAAGATAATTTTTTTTTAGATCACCTAGTTAGGGGGAAAAAAAATAAAGAATGTGGATATCCTATGGGACCTATGAGATGCCATCATGAAAATAAGCATTCACATCATGGGATTTCCAGGAGAAGAGACAAAGATAAAAACAGAAAGCTAATTTAATAATATAATAGCTAGGACCAGATGGTGGTGCGGCAGTAAAAGGTAATGCTCTGTGAGGCAATCTCACATGGCAATGTTTCCAGTTCAAATCCAGAGAAGTCCCTAAGTACCTCCCTGAGTACACTGTCACATGTTTGCCCACAGTCTGGGGCTGACTGAAAGCCAGGGGTGGATCATGGCATAGAGCTCCTGTTGCAAGTGTGGTTTCTCTCTCTTTCACTCTCTTTAGTGACACTCTCACTTATGAAAGAAGTAAATGAATAAATAAGTATTGGAGGCAATATGAAATCTAGATAAAAGCTCAAAGATCTCCCAACAGATTTAACCCACAGAGAGACTCGCCATGACATATACTCAAAATGTCAAAAGTCGAAATTTTTAAAGCAGCAAGAGAAAGCAACAAGCTACATATAAGGAATTCTCACCAGAATAACAGTAGATTTATCGCCAGGAATAATGAAAGCCCAAAGAAAATGGGATAATATATTCAAAAATGCTAGAAGAAAAAACTATCCAATAATAGTATATCCAGCAATCTTATTCTTCAGAACAGAAAGAGAAATAGTTTTTCTTAGATAAGCAAAATCAAGAAAATTCACTATTACTAGTCACAGTCTTACAAGGAATACTTCAAGGTGTTCTACATTTGGGATCAAAGGGTAACAATCATCATCAAAACACATGAAAATACAAAATACCCTAGTAGACTAGGTACACAAATAGGAAATAGAAAGAATTAAAAACATCATTATAGGGCCAGCAGGTGATGTGGTGGTTAAGGCGCTGGACTCCCACATGGCCTACCACAGTTCACTGTCTGCTGAGTGCACATGCCCTATAGCAAATTCAAAATAATAATAAAATAAATCATCCTTTAAATAAAGTAGCAAAACACCTAAAGGACACAAAAAATAGAAAGTTATTTGCTGATGATAACATGTATGATAATGTCTTTAACTGGACTAATATACAGTATATTCATATTGGGAAAATCTATTTTACAAGCTGTAATTATATAGAGAGATTGAATGTATAAAATAAATAATAAAAAAAAGGCAACAAAAAATCTTATCACTATAAAAGAATCACCATACCGCAAAGATAGACAATGAAAGTGGAAGAAAGAAACAAAGAATACACAAGACAACCAGAAAAATCTAACAAAATGACAGGAGTAAGTTCTAGCCTATCTATAAGAACCCAAAATGAAAACAGATTAAACTCGCTACTTAAAAGATACAGACTAGCTGAATGGATTAAAAACAAAAAAAATCCAACTATTGGGACCAGCAGTTAGTGTAATGGCTATGTCGCTGGACTCCCATGTAGTCGACCACGGTTCGTGTCCCAGACCTGATGGCTTAAAACTCACACCGGGTGCTTGTGCATGCATGCCCAAGATCCCGAGAGGAGAACGGAGGAGAACGGATTGCAGCCTGGCCATCCCCCCTGGGGGGTGATTTCTTGCTTTCTGTCTCTCTGTCTCTCTCTGTCTATCTGGTGAGCGCAAAAACCTCTCCCCCCCAAAAAAAAAATCCATTTGTTTACTGCTATAACACACTCACTTAACCTGTAAAGGCACACATAAACAGCAAGCAAGAGGATGAATAAAAGCTTTTCTATGCAAATGGAAGCCAAAAGCAAGAAAGATTAGCCATATTGATATCAGGTAAAACAGACTTCAGTTCAAAAAGTGTAAAAAGAGACAAAGGCAATCATTATATAATGATGAAATGATCAATCCAGCAATAAGACATTGTAAGGATAAATATATGTATACCCAACACAGGAGTATCTATAAACTAAATTTTACTATTGGGTTGTTGGAAAAGTCATGATGTGTTTTTCTATTCAAAAATGCATCACAACTTTCTTGTCAAACCAATAGAACTAGAGTGAGAGCGATAAGGTCCAATACGATAGCAGTTAGAGACTTTTAACACATGCTCAGCATTGGACACTTCATTTGGATAGAAAGTAAACAAAGAAACATTGAACTTAAGCTGCAGCATAAACCAAACGAGCATAGCAGACATCTACAGAACATCCCATCCAGCAGACACAAAACACACATTCTTCTCATCAACACATGGATCATTCTCCAGAATAGTTCATATGTTATGCCACAAACAAATCTCAAAAATTTTAAAAAATATATTGCATATCAAATATCTTTTCTGACCACAAGAGAATGAAACTATAAATCATTAAAAAGAAGAGCGCTAGAAACCACACAGATACACGAAAGCTTAAAAAAATGCTCCTGAATAACCACTGATTTAAAGAAGAAGTAAAAATGAAAATTAAAAAGTCTCTGAAGCAATTGGAAATAAAAATACAACATATCAAAACCTATGGGAAGTTTAAGCACTAAGCAAAGCAAAGTGCTAAGAGGGAAGTTTATAGCACTAAGTACCAACATCAAAAAAAAGAAGAAGAAGAAAGAAAAACTTCAATTAAATAACCTAAAAATCCACCTCAAGGAACTAGAAAAACAATTTAAAAATGAATCCTAAAATAAGCAGAGAAAAGAAAGAATAAAGATCAGAGGAAGGGCTTTCACATGGAGGAGAGGAAGTCTGGCCTGCAGGAATGATCACCAAGACCCAAAAAGTAGACCTGAGCCTTGGGCTCCCAGAAAAGAAAAAGAAGAAGGTGGCTAAAGAACCAGAGACTCAATACTCAGTTTTACACAACGATAATTATTTCTCTGACAGTTCTCCTGTAAGAACCACATCCTTCTCTAAGAATGTGGTCCACAGACAGGCATTTGAGATGCTTCTAATGAAGAAAAAGAAGAAGAAGAAGGGCCACAGCACCTTTAGTGAGGAGCTCCCAGAATTTGAGACCCAATTGCGTACCCTACGGGCAGACAAGTCACTCAGTCCCAGGAAGCAGTCCCTTGGTCACTCTGAGGTACACTCCGGGAGAAGAGGACAAAGAGGAAGTCCTTGTTAACTCTCGCTGTGTCCCATGGCTCAGGGATGAAGACCTCCACAGACTGCAGACCAAGTGAGGAGGTGACCAGAGTTGCAAGAAGCTCAAAAAACACAAGAAGGGAAAAAAAGGCCAAGGATGGTGCAGCCTTCTCTGTCAGGGACCCTTGGTCCCGTGAGGCTGAGGATGCGCTGTACAGTTGCTCCAAGGAGAAGGAGGGTGAGGAGCAGACAGCATGGGGGCAGAAACAAAAGCAGGGGATCCCCAGGAAATACAACAGGAAGATGAAGAAGAAAATCCACCAGGAAGGAGACACTGCCCAGTGCCACTCAAAACGCTTCATGTCCATGGAGAGCAGCCCTAGGAAATTTAGCAAAAAGAAGCTGGTCAAGGTTGGGCTCCAGAGTACATCCCAATAGAAGATGGCCCAAAGGTCTTGGCCAAGAAGAAAATAAAGTTCAAGGAAGAAGAAGAAGAAGAAGAAGAAGAAGAAGAAGAAGAAGAAGAAGAAGAAGAAGAAGAAGAAGAAAAGAGAAGAGAAGAGAAGAGAAGAGAAGAGAAGAGAAGAGAAGAGAAGAGAAGAGAAGAGAAGAAGAAGAAGAGAAAGAGAAGAGAAGAGAAGAGAAGAGAAGAGAAGAGAAGAGAAGAGAAGAGAAGAGAAGAGAAGAGAAGAGAAGAGAAGAGAAGAGAAGAGAAGAGAAGAGAAGAGAAGAGAAGAGAAGAGAAGAGAAGAGAAGAGAAGAGAAGAGAAGGAAGAGAAGAGAAGAGAAGAGAAGGGGAAGAAGAAGAAGAGAAGAAGAAGAAGAAGGAGAAAAAGAAGGAGAAGAAGAAAAGAAGAAAGATAATGGGGCAGCAGGAGATCCTTGGGAGGAGGAACCAGACACAAACCTAGAAGTGGTGGTGGAAAAGTAGGGCAACATGGATGAGGCCCACATAGACCAGGTGAGGTGAAAAACCTTGCAAGAAGAGACTGATCGTGAGTCAGGCAAAACAGAAGCATCTGAAAACAGTAAGTGGATGGGAACCCAGTTTGGCCAGTGGGATACTGTGCTGGTTTTGAAAGTGAGGAACAGAAACTGAAATTTGTCAAACTTATGGGTGGCCTTAAAAACCTCTCCCCCTTGGGAACCAGTAGTTAGCATAATGGCTATGTTGGTGGGCTCCCACGTAGTCGACCGCGGTTCTCGTCCTGGACCCGGTGGCTTAAAACTCATGCCAGGCGCATGTGCGTACATGCCCAAGATCCCGAGAGAATGGAGGAGAAGGGATTGCGGTGTGGCCATCCCTCCTGGGGGGTGATTTCTCACTTTCTGTCTCTATGTCTCTCTCTGTCTGTCTGGCGAACCGAGGTCGACTACGTGGGAGTCCAGCGACATAGCCATTACACTAACTGCTGGTTCCCTACAGTTGATCGATTTTTAACAAAAGTGTAAAGAACATAATTGGGTTAAGAATGGTCTCTTCAATAAATAATATTGGGAAAAACTGAATATATACATTTAGAAGAATAAAATTAGATCCTCTGCTCATGCCCCCCCCCACACACACACCCCTCAAAATGCATTAAAGACTTCAACATAAGGCCTCAAACTACTAGAAGAAGGGAAATCTCCATGACACTGATTTGGACAATAATTGTTTTGTTTACAACCCCAAAGAGCATAGGCAACAAAAGCAAACATAAGCATATAGGGTTACATTGAGCGAAAAGGCTTCTGCACAGAAAGGAAATAATCAGCAGAACAAAGAGACAACCTACAGATTGTGAAAAAAATATATGTGAACCATATATCTAATGATGGGTAAATATTCAAAATACATAAGGAATTCAAAAAACTCAACAGTAAGAAAATAACCCAATTTAAAAATGGTTGAAGAACCTGAGTAAACATTTCTCAAAAAAAGAAACACAAATGGTCAACGAGTCCATGGGAAAAAAAATACTCAACATCTAACATTAGATTATGTGAGGTATATTTGAAAATTGCTCTACTGTTTTTTTAAGTATATATTTCATCATTACCAACATTCTTTACTCTTCTGTGATACACTTTTCCAAAACCACTGTTTCAAAACCTATTCTACTTGTTCACATACATAGTGATGAATATATTTATATCCTTGATTTGATTATTATCTACTATATACATGCCTTGAAAATTTATATAGGAGTCAATCCATGGTGTGCTCATTATGGCAGCTGGATACTACATTGTTAACTGTGGAGCTTGAGTCCTGGACCTGGCAGCTTGAGAAATATGCTGGATATTTGTGTGAACGTGACCAAAATCTCAAAAAGAGGGAGAAATGGAGAAGGATTTGTAACACGACCATTCCTCATGGAGGATGCTTTTTCTCTTTAAGTCTCTCTCTTATTTTCTGTTTTTCTCTGGCAAATGCAGGGCCCTCTGGCAAAATATAAACAAACAAACAAACAAATAAATAAAACAGGCAGTACCTCACAAAGAAAAATGGTCAGCACCAATAATTATCAGGGAAATGTGTATAAAAATACCATGACACATCACCTTACACCTGTTAGAATGACTATTATAAAAAAAGATTAAAGATAGGTATTGATGAGGATGTGGAGAAGTGAATCCTTACACTCTTTTGATGAGAATGTAAACTGATATGGTCACTACAGAAAACAGTATAAAACATCCTCAAAAGTACTAAAAATATAGGCCAGCTTGTGGTGTGGTGGCTAAGATAGTTAGATTCCACATGGCCAAGTGTGCAGTTGACGTCCCAGACCCAACAACTTGAAATACATGCTGGGTACCTGTACATGTGTGCTCAATATCATGAGAGAAGAAAGAGGAGAAGGAATTGTGGTGTGGCCATTCCCCTTGAGGAGTGATTTCTCGCTTTTCCTAACTTTCTCTCTTTCTCTGTCTTTCTGAAGGTGAATGCATGTTCCCTGTGGTAAAACTGAAAAGAAAACAAACAAACAAAAACTACTGTATGATCTAGCAACCTAATTTCTAGCTATATAACCAAAAGATACAAAATAATATATCAAATAAATATATATCGGCATTATTCACAATAACTAAGATTTGAATTAATATAATTATTCATCAACAGATAAATGGATAACAAAATGTTGCATATTTACATAATTAATACTATACAACCATTCAAAACAGGAAATACTGTCATTTGCAATATAGATGAACCTAGAAGACATTATATTAAGTGAAATAAACCAGCCACCTAGAATGTAGAATTTAAAAATGTTAAACTCAAAAACTAGCCTTCTTATATGTAGAATCTAAAAATATTAAACTCAAGCATAGAGTAGAATAGTGCTTAGCAGGGGTTGGTGGGAGTGGAGGAAGAACGGGAGATGTGGTCAAGGTTACAAAGTTTCAGTTAGAAGAAATGTTTTAGAGGGTGGGGAAGGAGGGGCTGCTCTGGCTTCCGAGGACCACCTTCGAGGACTGTTCCTGCAGTCCCAGAGATAGAAGGAGAAAAGGGAAGCAAAGGTCACTCAGCCTGAGCTGATCTGTAGGGATCCCTGCCCAGCCTGCAATGGGGGAGGAGAGGCTGCTCCAGCTTTCAAGATCCACCACTCAGCACCTGCAGTTCCAGAGATATTATAGAAGGAGCAAAGGGAAGCAAAGGCTGCTTGGCTTCTGCTGGTCAGCAGGGACCCCTGCCCAGTGATAGAGGAGGGGCTGATGCAGCTAGTATGCCACCTGATACACAAGTTGGACTACCACCTTACACCTACTTGTCCAGCTCTGCCATTAGCCACATTGGGCACAGATAGATTTGGGTAGACATAAACCAAACACTTGAAGACAGTGAGGTTTTGGAGGAATTCTCTTCCCATGCCCTACCCTAAGCAGTAAAAGAGCAGTAGTTTCCCTCTGAAAATCTGAACCCCAAACTCCCACTGTGGATACCACATTCCCACTCACAGTAGAGGAGGGAACCTAGCACAGAGATCACCCACATCATAGGAAAACACACAAGCACACAGCTAAGAAATATATTTTAAAGAAGTAAGAAGAAGTGAGTATATCATCAGATGCCTAAACATCAAAGCAGAGTCCCAAGAAATAGGATAAAATGAAAAAATACCTCCCCACAAAGGAACATAAAAATTCTTCACTAATAACAGACAAAACACAAGAGATCACAGAAATGTCAGAAGAATTCAGAATATTCATTGTAACAAAACTCAATGAGATTCAAGAGAAAACAGACAACCAGTTCCAGGAGATGAGAAAATCCTTCAATCACTTGAAGGAGGGATTTTAGAAAGAGGTAGACACCTTAAAAAAGAATCAAGTAGAACTTCTGGAGATAAACAATATGCAGGAAACCAAAATCTCACCCAAAAATATCAATATCAGTAGAAAAAACAATCTCAGACATTGAAGACAAAATCCTATGATTTAGTCCACACAACTGAAAAAAAAATGCAATAGTCATTAAAAATAAGGATAATATGAGGGCCCACGGGTTGCATGGTGGGTGGGGTGCTAGACTCCCACATGACTGACTGGAGTTAGTCTCACACCTGGTGACTTGAAACACACATCCAGCACATAATGCATGTGTGCCCCAAATCCCAAGATGGAGAAGAAATTGTGGTGTGGCCCTTCCTTTAAATTCATTCTGAAGAAAGACTCAGCTACTTTTAACATTTGGACTTTTTCTGTTACCTAGTTTTAAACAATAAATAATGGTTAGGATAATAACAATTATCCTAACAGCATATCATACCGTTAACATTGCCAATGAAAAAAACAATTTATAATATCCATGTAGAGGATTGTGGGAGATAAGAGTTTATACCTGAAAAGACCTGTGGTCTCGATCATTGGTCCAGCTACAGATAGGTAAGATTGTACATAATAATAGCTCATTAGGACAAGACAGGAAAAGAAACTAGTACTTGGCCACATTAGGTGACCATTCCTAGTTTCTCCCTCTCTCTTGGCAAGCACACATGCCCTATGTCAAAGTCATTATTTTTAAAAAATGAGGACCACATACAGAAAATTGTAGACATCATCGAACAGACAAATATCTGCATAGTATGTATTCCAGAAGGCAAAAAGGCTAGTAAAGGCATAGAAAATATTTTTCACAATATATTAGCTAAAAAAAAAAAAAACTTTCAAAATTTAAAGAGATATACGAATCCAGAAAAAACCAAAGGACACCAAATAAAGTTAACATAAGAAGGTTCTCTTCAAGGCATAGCATAGCCAGATTGTTAAAACTCAAAGACAAAGACAATATTCTAAAAATGACAAGAAAGAAATACCAAGTTACTTACAATGGTTACTCCTTTAGACTAACATCAGACTTCTCAACTGAAACAATGCAGGCAACAAAAGAATGAGAAGACATATTTAAAACTCTGATAGAGAGGGACTAGCAGATGGTATAATGGTTACATCATTGGAAATTCCATGTAGTCAACTGCAGTTCGAGTCCTGGACTCTGCAGCTTGAAACTCACACCAGGCGCATGTACATTCTTGCCAAAAATCCCAAGAGGAGAATGGAGAAAAAAGGATTGTGGTGCACTCATCTCCCCCTCTCCCAAGGGTGATTTTTTACTTTCAGTCTCTCAGTCTCTTTCCGTCTCTCATTAGTGCACACACCATATAGCAAAACTCTCTCTAACAACAGCAACAACAACAACAAAACTCTGAGAGAAAAACAATTTCAGCCAAGAGTATTATACCTGGCAAGATTATTAAACAGAAACCAAAACTAGATCAGCTCTTTAGGAAATATTTGAGAAAATACTACACCAGGAAAACTAAAACTAAAGGGAGATAAATAGAAGAGAACACAAAACACTTTAAAAAAATAGTAACAAAATGACAGGGCTAAGTCCACACATATTAATAATAACGTTGAATGTCAATGGATTAAACTCCCTCTAAAAGACACAGATTGGTTCAATGGGTAAAAAAACAAACAAACAAAAAAACAGGAACCCTCTGTATGTGGCTTACAAGAAACACACATCACTGACAAAGACATACACAAACTAAATATTTCAGAATGCAATGTCTGTAGTTTCATCAGTTTATTGAGCATGAATGTACTTTGAACTTGGTTTTGAGTGATCAAAAACAATGGCAGTTTTTTTTTTTGAACTTTAAGTAGTTTTCTGAAGCATGAAGTGAACTAGAATCACTGTGATGAATGGATGCTATCTTATTACAGAAATGTCTATTATGTATTTTCCACCTTTAGCTTCTCAGAAGGGCTAAGGATTATTTGAGCTATTATTTGTGCATACCTCTATTATTTTTGCATACCTCTATGATGCCCGCATCCATTTTCTTTCTAGACTTAATGGAAGTGTTAAGCATGACCCTTACAATTATTGTGTTTTCTAGTAATTCATAATTATGATTTTTTAAAAAGAAACAAAAAACAAATGAAAACTTTGTGTCTGCATGCTAAAAATTCAGATTCAACTATTTTACACACGAGCAAGTCAAAATATAAATTCACTAATTATTTGATAGCTATCTCAACATGTTTCATATTGCATTTATATAGTTATTATCATGACCATTATTTATTGTATAAAACTAGATAACAGAAAAAGTCCAAATGTTACAAGTAGCTGAGTCTTTCTTTGGAATGAATTTTAAAAGAGAAAACAGACAACCAGTTCCAGGAGATGAGAAAATCCTTCAATCACTTGAAGGAGGGATTTTAGAAAGAGGTAGACACCTTAAAAAAGAATCAAGTAGAACTTCTGGAGATAAACAATATGCAGGAAACCAAAATCTCACCCAAAAATATCAATATCAGTAGAAAAAACAATCTCAGACATTGAAGACAAAATCCTATGATTTAGTCCACACAACTGAAAAAAAAATGCAATAGTCATTAAAAATAAGGATAATATGAGGGCCCACGGGTTGCATGGTGGGTGGGGTGCTAGACTCCCACATGACTGACTGGAGTTAGTCTCACACCTGGTGACTTGAAACACACATCCAGCACATAATGCATGTGTGCCCCAAATCCCAAGATGGAGAAGAAATTGTGGTGTGGCCCTTCCTTTAAATTCATTCTGAAGAAAGACTCAGCTACTTTTAACATTTGGACTTTTTCTGTTACCTAGTTTTAAACAATAAATAATGGTTAGGATAATAACAATTATCCTAACAGCATATCATACCGTTAACATTGCCAATGAAAAAAACAATTTATAATATCCATGTAGAGGATTGTGGGAGATAAGAGTTTATACCTGAAAAGACCTGTGGTCTCGATCATTGGTCCAGCTACAGATAGGTAAGATTGTACATAATAATAGCTCATTAGGACAAGACAGGAAAAGAAACTTTTACTTGGCCACATTATGTGACCATTCCTAGTTTCTCCCTCTCTCTTGGCAAGCACACATGCCCTATGTCAAAGTCATTATTTTTAAAAAATGAGGACCACATACAGAAAATTGTAGACATCATCGAACAGACAAATATCTGCATAGTATGTATTCCAGAAGGCAAAAAGGCTAGTAAAGGCATAGAAAATATTTTTCACAATATATTAGCTAAAAAAAAAAAAAACTTTCAAAATTTAAAGAGATATACGAATCCAGAAAAAACCAAAGGACACCAAATAAAGTTAACATAAGAAGGTTCTCTTCAAGGCATAGCATAGCCAGATTGTTAAAACTCAAAGACAAAGACAATATTCTAAAAATGACAAGAAAGAAATACCAAGTTACTTACAATGGTTACTCCTTTAGACTAACATCAGACTTCTCAACTGAAACAATGCAGGCAACAAAAGAATGAGAAGACATATTTAAAACTCTGATAGAGAGGGACTAGCAGATGGTATAATGGTTACATCATTGGAAATTCCATGTAGTCAACTGCAGTTCGAGTCCTGGACTCTGCAGCTTGAAACTCACACCAGGCGCATGTACATTCTTGCCAAAAATCCCAAGAGGAGAATGGAGAAAAAAGGATTGTGGTGCACTCATCTCCCCCTCTCCCAAGGGTGATTTTTTACTTTCAGTCTCTCAGTCTCTTTCCGTCTCTCATTAGTGCACACACCATATAGCAAAACTCTCTCTAACAACAGCAACAACAACAACAAAACTCTGAGAGAAAAACAATTTCAGCCAAGAGTATTATACCTGGCAAGATTATTAAACAGAAACCAAAACTAGATCAGCTCTTTAGGAAATATTTGAGAAAATACTACACCAGGAAAACTAAAACTAAAGGGAGATAAATAGAAGAGAACACAAAACACTTTAAAAAAATAGTAACAAAATGACAGGGCTAAGTCCACACATATTAATAATAACGTTGAATGTCAATGGATTAAACTCCCTCTAAAAGACACAGATTGGTTCAATGGGTAAAAAAACAAACAAACAAAAAAACAGGAACCCTCTGTATGTGGCTTACAAGAAACACACATCACTGACAAAGACATACACAAACTAAATATTTCAGAATGCAATGTCTGTAGTTTCATCAGTTTATTGAGCATGAATGTACTTTGAACTTGGTTTTGAGTGATCAAAAACAATGGCAGTTTTTTTTTTTGAACTTTAAGTAGTTTTCTGAAGCATGAAGTGAACTAGAATCACTGTGATGAATGGATGCTATCTTATTACAGAAATGTCTATTATGTATTTTCCACCTTTAGCTTCTCAGAAGGGCTAAGGATTATTTGAGCTATTATTTGTGCATACCTCTATTATTTTTGCATACCTCTATGATGCCCGCATCCATTTTCTTTCTAGACTTAATGGAAGTGTTAAGCATGACCCTTACAATTATTGTGTTTTCTAGTAATTCATAATTATGATTTTTTAAAAAGAAACAAAAAACAAATGAAAACTTTGTGTCTGCATGCTAAAAATTCAGATTCAACTATTTTACACACGAGCAAGTCAAAATATAAATTCACTAATTATTTGATAGCTATCTCAACATGTTTCATATTGCATTTATATAGTTATTATCATGACCATTATTTATTGTATAAAACTAGATAACAGAAAAAGTCCAAATGTTACAAGTAGCTGAGTCTTTCTTTGGAATGAATTTTAAAAAGGCTAAAATGAAGAAATGTGTAAAACCTGTAAATCGCCAAATCACTCATTTACCAAATCTTTCCAACATTGCTTTTGTTTTGTTCTTTTGAGGATGTATTTATTTATGCACAGTATAGTACTGTGGTCTTTCAAGAAATCACCGTGAGTGGGTAAAAGTGTCTTTTCCTGTCTTGTCCTAATGAGCTATTGTTACGTACAATCTTACCTATCTCTAGCTGGACCAATGATCGAGACCACAGGTCTTTTCAGGTATAAACTCTTATCTCCCACGATCTTCTACATGGATATTATAAATCATTTTTTTCATTGGCAATGTTAAGATTATCTTTCTTTTTAAAAATTCATCTTCATTAATTTATGATATTTTGTTGTATGATTGTTAATCACTTTGTTTTTCTTTGCTACTGTATTTCACAGCAAAAAATATCATTGACAATTTAGCATATACTTCCAAAATAATCAGTACACTGGATTTGGAATGTTCACAGCATAATACAATGTTAAATGTTGAAGGAGGTAAATATATTTATATGCTTAATTTTTTTATTACACACCATATACATAGTTTAAAAATCATATTGTACCCTACAGAGATGTATAATGATTATATGTAAATCAGAAATTACAGTAAACCATTTCTTTAGAAAGAAGTTTTAGAGATCTATTGCACAGCATGGTGATCATGGTTAATAATAATGCATTAGGTATTTCACAATTACCAAGAGAGTAGATTTTTAATGTTCTCACCACACACAAAAATGTATGTGAGGTAGTGGATATGTTAATTAGCTTGACTTAATCATGCTTTTTGTATACCAACAATGCCCAACTTGTAATTTTTCAACTCTTAGATGATGTGAAGGTGATATTTATTTGGCAGAAACTGTGCTTTGAGTACCCATACAACCATTCTGTTTTTCACTTTCAGTATAGCATTCAATAAATTACTCTGAGATATTCACACTTTATTTTAAAATAGGATTTGTGTTAGATGATTTTCCCCCACTGTAGGCTAATGTTAGTGTTCTGAGTATATTTAAGGTAAGTTGGTCTAAGTTATGATGTTTAGTAGGTTAGATGCATTAAATGCATTTTTTTAATTGCTAGAGGGCAAATACATTTGCCAGAGAGAAAAAGAGGGAGCAGGTATGGTGACACTGCAATTGCTTCTTACCCATTTCTCCATCTTGTTGGGATTTGGAGCACGAATGTACACATGCCTGTCATGTTCTTCAAGCCTTCATGGCTTTGATTTGAACTGTGGTCAGCCATGTGGGCTCTGGCTCCCTTAACCACTGGGATATGGGTCTGACTCTTTAGATGCATTTTTGGTTTACAATTTGCAACTTATTTTACATTTATCAAGATCCTAAGTCAAGGAGCATCTGCACATGTATCAAAACACCATATTGTACTCCATAAATATATACAATTATTATTTGTTAATTTTAAAAAAAGGAAACAGGCTTCAAAACACACCCCAAATTAACAGAACACATTGCTAGGTATTGAGAGAAGGGAGGAGGCAGAGAGGGCCAGGTTTCAAAAATGTTATAATTCTTTTTTTTTTTAAGTTTATTTATTTATATCTTCCATGAGAGAGGAAAATTTCACCCCCAGCAGGAGAGGACCATTTGTTCCCATGTTGGCCCCAATTGTGTTACTATTGTGCCATCACTTGGCCCTCAAAATTATTTAGTTATGAAGTGTATCTCTAATTTTCTTTATCCATGATTTTTAATTCCTGTGCAATGACCACTCTGTAGTGTTCTATGTGGCAAATTACTGTCAAGTCCAGTTTTTCAGAAGACTCAATCAGGCACACTAAAACGCACCAAGTGGGGTACAAGAACACAGGACAGTAGCCCCTATACTTTCTACACGGCCCAGGGCAAGAGCCTTAACCTCTAAATGGATGGACACTATTTCCACTGAATGAAGCAAATGGAGAAATGCCCATACCATGTTACAGTACCCATCACCATAAAGCTCCAGGACCGAGATTCCATGCCCTGTCAAGCTCTGCCAAGCCAAGGCCTCTGGACCTCTGCCCATCCAGGCCCAGGGCCCATCCTTGAGCCCAGTCATGCTGACCAAGCAGATTCCGAGTATGGCTTTCACCCAAAGGCAATGGTCTGCTGGCCTCAGTTGCTGCAAGTTTGCCAGGCTCAGGTTCACGCAGCTCTGGGTCATAAATACTTCCTACCAGCAGGATGGGAAAGGTTCTTGTCCCCTGGGTCCCCCAGTCTCTGTTTCTCTTCACTGCTCCAAGTGGTCACTGAAGAATCTGGCCACAGAGGGCAGGATTTCCCAGATTGGCAGGACATGCTGTTCATGAGCTCTGAGCACTCTGGCCCCTGTATACAAGCTTTGCTTCACTGTAGAGTAGGGCTTAGGTGGTTATTTCCAATATTTTGCAAGAAGCAATGTTTATGTGATGTTTCACCACTGGCAATTAGCTTGTGGATTTTTATGGGTGCCAAGTAAGTCTCCAAAGTCCAGAGCTCTGGAAACTTGTAAGACTCGGCCTGTAAGTGAGACTTAGTGTCCTCACTACCTCCTGGGCCATTGCTTGAGGTCTCTTGCCCTGTCCAGCCAGGCCCTCCATTCTGTTACCAAGCCAGACTGCATGGCCCTACCACTGTCCATACACTAGGAAGCCTAATACCGAGAACTTGGGCTAGAATAAAACCCAAATGAAAGATGCCTGTCTTTGAGGTTCCCTGATACCCCTCTGCTAGAATAGGAGGGCCCATGGGCTCCAGGTTGACACCTCCATCCCTCCTTCCAGTCTCTTCTCTCACCAGCAGCTCCAGAGTGCACTTAGGGACCTAGCCAGTAGCCAACAAGCTTCCCTAAGTTCCTCCCTTAATGCTCCCAGGTCCCATGTTGGGTTGATTCTCCTTCTAATCTTGATACACCATGGGTTCATTAGCTTCTCCCCGTCCCCTGGACCAAGTCATCTTCACTTTAGCCTGGACTCCCTGTTGTTTGCCCTGCCCATCCTCAACCCCTAACAAGCACATACTAACACCCCCACTGCCTCAGAGTTCACTCCAGGGCATGAAACCCAGAGCATATTATGGGCCTCTATGGTTCCCAGGAGCTCTTTGGCCCCTGCCAACCTCTCCAGCTTCATCTGCTATAAGTACAATTCTCCTGTCCTAAAATGCCCCAGCTCGTCTCTCAGGTCTCCAAGTTCTGCCCTTCCAGAGCCCTGAATCAAGGAAGCTTTGACAACCCAGAAGACATGGCATGGTTACTTGAGCAGACAAGTGAGTTTAAGGTCCCTTGAAAATCCCCCTCAGCAACTTCTATGTGTTCTGGCTAGGCCAAATACAGACCTCTCTCATCCTGGGCTGACCCACTAGACCTACTGGCCATCCGAAGCTCAATATGTCCCCAGCCATAGCCCACAAAAGCACAGGTTGCCTGAGTCCCAGAGCCCCATCAGATGTCTGTTCCACATCTCCTTTGCAAACAGGACCCTCAGAATGGGACGACTCAGTCCAGAAATAAATCCACACATTCAGTTCATTGATTTTTGATAAAGATGCCAGGAACACTCAATGAAAAAAGAACAGTCTCTTCAAAAAATGGTTTTGGGGAAACTGGATGTTTACATGCAGAAGAATGAAATTAGCTCACACCATATAAAAGCCAACCAAAAATAAATTAAAGACCGTAAAACTACTAGAAGAAAATGCAGAGAAAAAACACCATGGCATTGGTCTTGGTGATGATTTTTAAAATACAAAAGCACAGTTTTTTAAAAAAGCAAAAATAGACAATTGGGATTATCCCAAGCTAAAAAGTTTCTGCTTAGCAAAGGGAACAATCAACAGAGAAATAAACAACCTATAGGTTGGGAGAGAATATGTGTAAACCATATATCTGATAAGGGGTTAATATCCAAACTCTGTAAGGAACTCAAATAACTCAATAGCAAGAAAACAAATAACTTAATCAGAAAATGGGCAAAGGACCCAAACAGATATTTCTGAAGAAAAGAAGTACAAATAGGCAACAGGTATATAAAAAATGCTCGACTTTGGTAACCTCAAGGAAATGCAAATTAAAACTACTATGAGAGGTCACTCTTGTTAGAATAACTATTATCTAAAAGATGAGACACAATCATTTGATTGTAGGTAGTATAATATAAGGATATAACAAAAGGGGGGAAGCCTTGTACACTGCCAGTGGGAATGAAATTAGGATAGCTATTAAAGAAAATAAAATGGTGTTTCCTAAAAAAACTGAAATTGGAACTCTCATGTGCTCCCATTACTCACAATAGCCAAGATGCTGACCTAAGAGTTCATCAGTGTTTGTGATGAGAGCTGATGAACTCTTAGGTTGGCTTCATGTTTGGCCTCATGCTTCTCTCTCCCCAAACCAGAGATCCTGTCTTCCTAGTTCCTAACTATAATTCAGTCTCTTTGCACATGCTCTTCCTTTTTCCTGGGATGTCACCTCTCCACTTTGGTGTCTGAAATTTGGTCTGTCCCTTCTCTTGCTTTCCATGGTGGGAAGTGGGCTCTCTCTCTCTCTCTCTCTTTTTCTTCCCCAACACCTCCACATCATGCCAAGATTCCTTGTCCCCTTCCCCATCTGAGCTTCTTGTGCTCAGGCTCAGTCCAGAACCAAGCACACAGGGGCAGTATAGTGGACTTTGTTGTGTACTGGAGTGAAGAGGCAAGTGATGTAGAAGATCCTGACAAGCAGGTAAGCCCCTCCTCTTATCAAACAAGCAAAAGCTCAGCTCCAGAGAACCACATGGAGCTGAGGTTAAGAACAAGAACTCAGGAGACAAGCAGTTAGTGTAATGGCTATGTCGCTGAACTCCCATGTAGCCGATCACGGTTCGTGTCCCGGACCTGGTGGCTTAAACTCACGCCGGGCGCGTGTGTGTGCGTGCCCAAGATCCTGAGAGGAGAATGGAGGAGAAGGGATTGTGGCATGGCCATCACCCCCTGGGGGTGATTTCTCACTTTCTATCTCTCTGTCTTTCTGTCTCTTTCTGGCGAGCGTACATACCCTATAGCAAAAACCTTAAAACAAAACAAAACAAAACAAAACAAAAAACAAGGACTCAGACTGGTCTGGCTTTTGGCAGTCACCAACTATGCCACCATAAGTATGCCAGGAGAGCCTTCCAACAAGGGCTTGGTAGTAGTTTCTGCTGGAGAGGGCCAAGGTGAGGGATGTGAGACTTGGGGAAGACAGGACCCGTAGGAAGCAGTCTATATGAGTAGCGGCCCTCGGCATCACTGCCTTCGTTGTAGCACCCTGCTGAACTCCCATGTAGCCGATCACGGTTCGTGTCCCGGACCTGGTGGCTTAAACTCACGCCGGGCGCGTGTGTGTGCGTGCCCAAGATCCTGAGAGGAGAATGGAGGAGAAGGGATTGTGGCATGGCCATCACCCCCTGGGGGTGATTTCTCACTTTCTATCTCTCTGTCTTTCTGTCTCTTTCTGGCGAGCGTACATACCCTATAGCAAAAACCTTAAAACAAAACAAAACAAAACAAAACAAAAAACAAGGACTCAGACTGGTCTGGCTTTTGGCAGTCACCAACTATGCCACCATAAGTATGCCAGGAGAGCCTTCCAACAAGGGCTTGGTAGTAGTTTCTGCTGGAGAGGGCCAAGGTGAGGGATGTGAGACTTGGGGAAGACAGGACCCGTAGGAAGCAGTCTATATGAGTAGCGGCCCTCGGCATCACTGCCTTCGTTGTAGCACCCTTGGGACAGCATCTAAAGCATATGCCTGCAGCTCCCAACCCTACAACCCTGGGGCCCAGGTGGGGTGATGGTTGGAGGGGGGTGGTGTTTCCCAGCTCTGCAACCCACTTGGCCTTGGGCAGTGGGAAGATGGTAGATCCAGCAGAAAGCAGTGCCCTTTGTCTTCCTGAGCCCCATGAATTTAAATTCCAGTGTCGAAATTTCCTTGAACTGCTGTAACCAATCACCACAAGCTCTGCCTTAAAACGGATGCACTATCTTATGGATCTGGAGGTCAAAAGTCCAAAATGGGTCTCACGAAGCTAAAATCAAAGTCTGGGGAGGACTGCCTTCCCCTGGAGACTCTGGGAGAGAATCATTCCCCCCTTTCTCAGCCTAGAGACTATCCACAGCCCTTGGCTCATGGGCCAGCCCTTGGCTCATGGGCCAGCCCTTGGCTCATGGCCCAGCCCTTGGCTCATGGCCCCTTGCTCCATCTTCAAATCCAGCAGCAGAGCTTCAGTCACTGCCTGACGTGCACTGCTGCCATCTCATCTCCTTCCCCTTTCTGTGTCTCACTCGTGCCTCTCCTCTAAGGACAGTGCTTGCCTGGGATCCACCTAGATAACCCATCATTCCCACCTGAATTATTTAACGCACGTACTCGTGCTGGGTACATTCCCTTTAGCCATGGAAGTAGCATAAGCCCACTTCCTGAGAGGAGAATGGAGGAGAAGGGATTGTGGCGTGGCCATCCCCCCTGGGGGGTGATTTCTCGCTTTCTGTCTCTCTGTCTCTCTGTCTCTCTGTCTTTCTGGCGAGTGCACATGCCCTATAGCGAAAACCTCTCAAAAGAAGAAAAAAAAAAAAGACCTGGGCCTTTGGGGAGGGGGCTGTCTCTACTTGGCCAACCACACCTGGGTTTTCAGGTCCGAACTTGTCTTCTAACCACAGTCTCACAGTCCGAACACCCCTAGCTGCCCTAGGGCTGGGATGTGTAGGTACCCCCACTCCCCCGCCACTCTGCCAGATCTCTCATCATCTCGCTAGGCCAGAAAGCTGCAGTCCAAACATAAACATAGACTCTTGCCACTCGGCAGCTGCCCGACCTGGGTGTCATTTGACCTCTCTGGTGCTCGTTCATCATTGCAGCAGCATGACAGTAACACCCTCCCAGTGGAGCTGCGACAAGGATGCAGTGGCATCACATCCACAGACGCGTGGCACCACCTCTGGCATGCAGGAGCTGCTAGCAGTGTCCCTCCTGGTTCAGGCTGGCCTTGCTCTTTACTAGGGAAAAGAAGGAAACAAAGCGGCTTCTGCCTCCCAACTGGGCCGAGCAAGTCTCCTATTGCAATAAGCCACAGCAGAAAAGCCCAGCCTGACAAGGGCACGCAGACCGTGACAGAGTGAGCCAAGGTAAGGCCCGTCACAAACAGCAACAAGGATACCGGGCCGCCCATAAAATACCCAACAGCCCTTCTCTTAGCGGAAACGAGTGGCAGCTGCTCCCTGGCAACTCTAGCTCCCCCTCCACTCCAGGCTGCCCTCCCACAGACTAGACTGAGTGAAGTGCCCACTCAGGCTCACCCACATATGACGGCACCCACCCTCAAGCCAGCCCAGCTCCCTGAGACCCCTCCCCACCCACCAATGAGTGCTCACAACACTACTTTCCAAGTTGATTCATTTGTCTCTCCCATGAGGGAGAGAGAGAGAAATAGAGCTGAGCAGGCTGTGGCCCAGCCCAGGTTACAGGCACGCATGGCCCGGTGTGCACGGGCGGCTTCCACACTAGAGCAGGGGCCTCCCCTTGGGCCCAGCACTGCAGAGGGTTCTTAGGACTGGGCCACCGTCGCGCCTCACTCGGCAGTTCTCCCAGCTTCATGGTTCCCCAGGTATGTGTCCTGCCTCCCTCAGAGGGCCAGGAGCCCACCTCGCCCAGCTGCAGGTGGGGGTCCCAGGAGCCTTCGGTGCCAGCCGTGCGGCTTTGGGCATGTGGCTTCAGCCCTGTGTTCCTCTGGGATTTGATGAAATGAGTGTGAGCACCTGCTCAGGTACGACCTGTGGAGGCCTGCCTGGCAGAAGCCGCCCTGTCTGGCTTCCCACCTCTATCAGAGACATCCTGGCTATACTGGCCAGCCTGCTCAGGCCAGATGACCTCCTAGAGGCGAGCACCTGGGCACTGGGCCCTGCCCCTGGGAGCCCAATAGCACCTGCTTCTGACCCACCCACTGCAGAGCTGAGCGACATGATCTTTTGCTCTCATTTGGCACTTATGGAAACTCATTTCAGAACTCTCCCCGAGGGGCCTAGAGTTTGATGGGGGTGCTGGGTCAGGGTGGCAGAGGTCACCAGAAATAGGACTTGCAGGCAGGCAAGATAGGTGGCTCTTGATCAGCCATTCATCCCAGAATGGCCACCAGTTCTGACCACTGTCCTTCCACAGCAGCTCTTATACACTAGCACAGGGGTCCAGACCAGGCCCTGTGGGCTCTGGAGATCGCAGGGCCACTGGAGGGTGTCTGTGCACAAGCACTGGCGTGAACACCTAGAGTGGGAGATCTCTGTCAGTGGCTTTCATTTACCATCGAAACTGGAGGCCCAGAAAGGCAGAGGCCTGCCCTGTCACCAGAAAATTGAAGGAGGAACCAGGCAGAAATCCAAGTCCTCTGGCCTCTAGCAGGGTGTCCTGGACCTCACGGCAGCTCCTGCCCTACTAAAGGCCTGGAGCTTGTCCCTACGGGCTACATGGAGGGCCTCTGTCATCATCCTCACCCACCCCTCCCTATCTCCCTGCAGTCCGACACTGGAATCTGCAGTCCCTCTTCCATTTCCTCCCACAACTCTGAACCACCCCCACTACACCCAAACCCTCGTAGAGGGGTCAGGCCCAGCAGCCCCAGAGTCCGCTGCCTACCAGGAGCCCGGCGCTGCATCTGCCACTGATGGGCTGCATGCAATTAATTTATTCAACAGCTCTGGGCCTGAAAAGCACCTGCTAACCTGCAGCCCCTTCCCTAAGCCCATTAGCAACCAGCAACCACCTCATCCACCCCTCCCCTCCACACCCCCCCCCCCAGACTACAAGGCT
>NW_006160193.1:4933982-4938595 GCF_000334495.1 Tupaia belangeri chinensis | reverse complement strand
CCCCCCCCCCCCCCCCCCCCCCCCCCAGAATAGCAGGATTTTTCTTCTCTGTGATGTGCAGGGTCAATGGTGATGGCTGGCCTGGGTCAAGGTGGGGGCCAGGGGCTGGGGCCCAGAGCTCCCTCCACCCAGTGGCAGTTCTGGTCTTTCTCTCCATCTTTTTTTTTTTTTTTTTTTGAGATTACTTTTTTGCCACAGAGTGTATGTTTGCTAGATAGAGAGAGAGACAGAAACAGAGACAAAGTGAGAAATAACCCCCCAGGGGTGATGGCCACGCCACAATCCGCTCTCTTCCATTCTCCTCCTGGGATCTTGGGCACACACGCACACGCACCTGGCGTGATTTCCAAGTCACTGATTCCAGGACTCGAATCATGGCCAGCCATGTGGAAGCCCGGTGACATAACCACTATACCATCTGCTGGCCCTCTCTCCATCCTCTCTGCAGTACCCCTTGTCAACCTTCCAAGTGCACCCTGCCTGGGGCTCTAAGACGGATGTCTCCCCTGCTCTGTCAGCACCACCTTCCACTGGGGG
Organism: Tupaia belangeri chinensis; assembly: GCF_000334495.1. Classification (NCBI taxonomy): domain Eukaryota; kingdom Metazoa; phylum Chordata; class Mammalia; order Scandentia; family Tupaiidae; genus Tupaia; species Tupaia belangeri. Next base: position 4,938,058 of record NW_006160193.1, on the reverse strand, counting down.
ACCCGACGTGGCAGCACCACCTCACCTGCGGGCTCCGGGGCTGCAGATAGGCGGCTTCCTGGCCTGAGAGCACTGACAGCTGCTGGGGGCAGGAGCATTCTGACAGGTGAGGAGTGGAGGAGTGGCTTTGCGGAGGGGGTGTGCTGCATCTGGGGAGGTGGAGTTATCATGTGGACTGAGGCCTGGGTCTTTCTCCTGGAGCCTGAGGGTGGGCACCCAGTGCCCTTCACTGTGTGAGGCTTCTGAGGTCTCTTGCCTCTCCCTTCCTGGCTCCAGCTTGGCCCCCGCTGGGGCCTCAGTCAGGCGGGGCTCAGAGAGCAGGGGAGGGATGGGCACTGAAGGCTGCCGCCTGCTTACAACCATGCTGGGAGCTGCGAAGGTCCGTGAGTCCAGTCACTCGGCACAGACGGGAGAGGGTCGGGGAGATGTGGGCAGCTTGCCGCCTTCTAAGTCAGGGAACAATGTCAAGTGCCACTGGTGTTGAAGGCACATGGGGCAGGGCAGGTGGGAATCCCGCAGCAGCTGGGCATTTCTGGGGATGGAGGACACGAACCTTGTGCCAAGGGGCAGCCTGCACCATCTCTGCCCCCAGCCCAGGGAAGAGGCAGTCTAGTGACATCCATTCCACTGCCACTCCCTTCCTCCTGGACTCCCCAGGAAGACAGCACTGCGAGGAAATGGCAAAAGATGACAGCAGAGAAAAGGGAAATGACAGCCGCCCCCAACTCAGCCAGGACTCTCCCTGGCTTCCTGGGGTGGAGAGAAGCCCTGCACACCAGCTACTGCCCAGCCCTCCCAGGGCTCCGTTTCTGGCTTGCTTCCTCTGGGGGCACAGTGGCCATGCCCCCACGTAGTATGTCTGTCCACGTACCAGCCTCTCGGGTCTAGCCCAGGTGGGGCCAGGGGAGAGAGAGAAGCAGAGAAGGCTGCAGAGCCACCTCAGGTGTCTGAGCACCTCCATGTGGTGGGTGCTGTGCTGGGCATGGTCTCAGGTCTCTCTCCCAAGATCTCTGGTCATGATGGGAAACTGAGGCTCGGAGCTCACACGGCCAGAGCATGGGAGAGCGGGACTGCTGGCCCAGGTGTGCTGGAGCAGGTGGCTTTGGCAGCATTGAGGCTCCCTGTGTCCCCATTGCCATCCACAGGGTCAGCTCCCAAGCAGGATGACACTCAGGCCACTGTGGACCGTGCCCACTGTCTCCCAAGGCCTGGAAACAGCCCTGCCTTCTGGAATACAAACCTACCTTCTGTGACAAACTGTCCCATTCTCTGGTAGTGTGTGACCCGGCCGCTGTCAGACGTGTGTGCATTTCTCCACCACCCACCACGGAGGCTGTGCCGTCTGGAGAGTTCTGAGAGCAGGGGCAGGGTACCCTGTGGCCATTAGGGGGACTGGGTGTGAGCGGAAGAAACCACAGTCCCTGGGAAGACAGGCCCCGTTTCCAAGAGGCCACAGTGGGGTCAACTCCTTTAGTGGCAGGGAGGGCATGAGAAGCCCGTGACTCGGGGCAGTAAACTGACCCAGGAACAGCCGCACAGGGTGTTGGTCGCTTTTGTCTCAGGGAGTGCAGGCTCCATGCTCCAGAGAGGGCTGACCCCGACCTTTCTCCTAGCCCAGCTCCTGCTTGTAATGGCCGCAGCTGCTCCAAGCCCGTCGGCATCCACCCTGCAGCCTAAACCCTCTCGGCCCTCCCTACCCCTTCCCAGGTCTCTGACCCTGGCTCAGGCACATGGGATGCGCCCTCTTCCCCCATATGTGTCTGCGTGTGCACATGCATGTGCGATCACCTGTCACATGTCACCGCAGGCTGTGGGTTGGCAGGACAGAGTTGCGAGTTGGGGCGAAGTGGGAAGGTAGGCTGTAGCCACCAGGGTCAGGGTGGCTGTAGCCACCAGGGTCAGGGTGGCTGTCAACGGCCTCTCGCCGCGGTCTATGGCTCAAACGTGGAAAGGGCTGCCTTGCTGGCCTGCAAGCCCTGGGCCCCTCTGTCCCCAGCACCGGCCTGGCTCACAGCACTGACCTCTGGCCTGCTTGTCGCCCCTGCTCCTTCATATAAGATGCCCCTCTGGGTCCCCAACTGCCACGCCCCCCAATTCTTGTGCCCCAGCCCGGAATGTGAGCAGCTGTGGGCCTACCTAGGGCAGGCGGAGTGCACCCATTTCGTAGATGAGAAAACCAAGCCTTAGAGACGGGAAGGCGACAGTGTTAGTGACAGGCAGAGACTGGGTCTGAGTTCTCAGAGTCCGGAACCCACACCCACCAGGCCCCCTGCCTGGCATGGCTGCCCGTTTGGGTTGGGAATGGCCACTTTATGCCTCTTCTCCAAACTCAGTCACCAGAGACCAAAGAAGAGGCAGGCGGTCTCTAGCCCAGCAGGGGCTGCCGGAGGTTCGAGGGTCTACCCAGGGGCCTCATTCTCCCAGGGTCTCCCTGCTGATCGCTCCTACCAGCCAAAGCCACTTCTCTGGGCCTCAGTATCCACCTCTGCCACAGGGGACTGTCCATCCAGAGAGCTGCTCGGGGCTGCAGAGGGAGGCTAGGGAAGGTGGCCCCCACCCTCTGCTTCACAGCAGACCGGGAAGCTATGCCCAACCGGTGCCCCCTCCCCTGCCTGGTCAGCCCAGGCTGAGTGAGGGCAGTGTGCAGGTGGGTGGCTCTGGGGTGAGTCACCCAGGCGGGCGGCAGGGAGAGCAGCAGGCAGGCTGGTTCCTCAGGTAATTATGTAGTTTACAAGACTGCTCCTGGCCGCGTCTGAGTCAGCCCGGCTGTGTCGTGACCGAGCAGAGGCTGCCAGTGCCAGCGTGGGCAAGGTCTCTGCCCCCTCCAGGGACTGGGCAGCCAGCCCTGGGTCCAGAGGGGCTGGTGGGCAGTCTCAGACCTTGGACTGATACAAATGCATGTGTTTTCATGACCCCAGTCCTGCCCTGGAACAGGAGGCTCCCAGGCAGCAGGGATGGACCCAGGAGAGAGCCCCGGCTGGGGAGGCTGCTCCCTGCAAAGGGCTCCGAGCACAGCCAGCACAGCCGGCAACGTGCTATGAGAACTCCCGGCAAAGGCGGCGGCCTCTGTGGTTGGACCTGCCGGTGAACCGACAGACGCACGGACATGGCATCGTTGGGTGGAGCTTTATTAATCGAATGGCTCGACAAGGTCAGAACTGTCTGAAAGGAGGAGTGAGCTGTGTCCCTGCGGGCCTCTTCTCCCACTGACAGGGGCTCGGTTGCACTGGTTTCCACCCGGAACGGAGCCAGTCCTGCGCGAAGGTGGCTCATGTCCCGCTGAGCAGTTGCCGGTTATTCACCCAGGGTCATTTAGATGGGGGCTCCTCAACGTCTTGTCCCTACGAGGTAGGGAGCTCTGACAGACCCCCACATCCGCTGTTCTAGGATGAACTGGGGCGCCATGGGGTCCTTTACAGCAGGAAGAGATGGGGGCGTCAGATTGGGGCTGAGATTCCCATCGCAGGCCAGCGAGGGCAGCGCAGCCCTGTGGGCAGAAAAGAGCACCGGGCTTTTCTGAGGGTCTCTCTGCAGCGCCCGACTGCTAGGCCCCTGGCCAGCTGGCACAGAGGCATGCCAGCCTACCTCTGAGCAAGCAGAGCATGCCCTCTGCTGCCCTCCGCCTCCGTCTCCTCATCTGCAGGGCAGCCACCTCCCAGGATGGAGAGAAGATGGAGACACCTGCTCACGGTGTCAGGCCACCTCCCCTCTGGTCTGCCTTTGCTTCCAGTCAGCCCCCTCTCCTGGGGCCCCCTTTCTATTTTTCCTGGCTAAAACCCGCCACAGACACCACCACACCCGGAAAGAGATAAATAAATAAAAGAAAAACAACCTCAACTGTGAAAAGCAGTCCAAATCTGAATTTTTCCGGCCTGAGTTAATTACACTTTAAATTGGCATGTTTACTGATCGGGGGGTTCCGAGTTGACAGAGACGGCCCCCTCCCCAACTGTTTGCACAGTGCAGCTCGGCAGGCTGGCGGGCTCCCCCGGGCCTTGGCAGGCCGCGCCGCTCCCCTGCCAATGAGCGCAACAGAAAAATCTATTTCGGAGGGTTGGAGAAAGCGGGGGTCTCGC
>NW_006160193.1:4912540-4932838 GCF_000334495.1 Tupaia belangeri chinensis | reverse complement strand
TCCCCTGCCAATGAGCGCAACAGAAACATCTATTTCGGAGTGTTGGAGAAAGCGGAGTTCTCGCAGATGGTGGGAACTGTGTTCTGGATGGCTTCCTGCATCGCAGGGTCTGTGCTCCTCCCCAGCAGCTTCTCACTCCAGGAAAGACCAGGGGCTTCACCCTCTAGGGACCCTGAAAGCTGGCCACCTTGGACAGAGGCCCAGCCCCAGATGCCCCCATGGTCAAGTTCCCTCACTTTGTGTCACCACCCTGGAGGGTTCTACTCTCCCTTGGAGCAAGGCCATGCGGGTGTGAAGAGAGCTCTGGGCGGGAGTCATTCATTCACTCAGCAAACACAGAGGGAGCCCGGAGGAGCAACACAGAAAAAGGAGGCATGATCTCTGTCTTCTTGAGACTAACGCAGCAGTAGATGTGGGTCTCCTGACCCCACAGGCTCTGGGAAAATCCCCTCCTGTCCAGGCCCGACCAGAGACAGCCACTGTCCTTCTAACACACATATCCCTCCTGTGCAAGTGGCCTGGTGTGGGGCCATTTCTGTCCCTGTCCCCGGCTCAGGTTGGAATCAGCCACAGACCCTGCCAGTGGGACTTCCACGTTTCAAAGACCTGCCGACTGCCTGGGCCAGCGCTGCCCATAAAGGAAAGACGACGCCAGCAAGCACCTCTCAGCGGCTTCTCTGGGCACCTTGGCGACTGGCACAGGGTTCCATAGTGAGCAAATGAAAATGGCCCTGGCCCAGGTGGGGCCTTCAGTTGGGGTAGGGAGAGACCTGCTGACCCAGGACCTAGAGCAATGACTGTGCATGTAGAGGATGGATCAGGGAAGGCTTCCTGGAAGTAGCGAGCCCATAGCTGTCTGCTCACCCTGTGCGACCTGCCTGGCCATAGGCTCCCTCCACTCCTAGGACTGCACTCAGCCACGGCTACTCCTCCCCACATCTCCAGGACAATGGGGAAACTATGACTGAGCCTCTGCCATGCCCTGCTTCCCAGCCCTCAAGCCTGTCCCTACCCATGACAAACGGCCTTCCACCTCCGCAGGGTCTCTTCAGCAGCCTCAGTGGCAAAGCCGTGGCAACACATGGTGGGGATTTATGTCTGTCTCCCCAGGACTCGTCTTCGTTTCTCTGCTTCTTTATTCCCTGAGAGAACATGCTTTTATTTGTTCATTTCCCAAACATTCCTCCTGGCGGTGAAGAGCTCTGGTTCCAGGCACACTCAGGTATTGAGCACCTACTTTGCATGGGTGTCTGTGGCCATATTTGAACCGAGAAGACAGGCCTTAGCTGAGCACCTACTACGAGCCGGCACTGTGGAGGCAAGGGCCCTGGCTTCTAGAAGCTACGCTCAGGGTAACCCTCCCTTGGGTACTAAGGTGCTACCTTGGCATTTCTGCAGCCCTAGCTGGGCTGAGTCATCTCTGTTTTTCAGGGAAGGAAACTGGTTATTCACCAGGGGGCTCCATTGCCCAAAGTCTCAACCCCAAACTCCATGTCTCAAACAATCCTCAGGAAAAACCATGGCCAAGCACCCTACCTCCACAGACCAGACCTCAGGCTCATGTGTCCAAGACCATGGGTGGAAGGTAAGACAAGAGAACAAACTCTGGGGTACCGCTCTGCCTGGACACTGGGGATCCCCTGCCTCCCTGAGGACCCTTGAGGACCATGAGCCCACCCTGCAGACACAGCTGAATGATCTGAGCACCACCGCTGAGGCAGCACAGGCGGAACCCCAGGGCCCTCGAACGGGAGCAAGCGGGTCAGCACGGGCCTTCGGTTTAGTTAGACCTGCTCTGGGTCTTCTGACTGGGCAAGTGGTCCTCTCCCCGGCCATCACTATCCAAAGTACTGCCTGCTGGGTGCTCCACCAGTGGAGAGGTGCCAGGTGGTACCAGAAGAAAACCCATGCACGCTCCAGCAAGCTAGGTCTGGGGAAAAGGGAGCCTGCCTCGCCACGCAGAAAGGGCTGGGAGGCCGATTGAACGAGCCTGGGGTCTTCTAGGACACGAGAGGGTGTCCTGATGCTAAGTCCCCACCACAGACGAGGAGATTAAGAACGCATAACCCAGAGCCAAGCCCTGCTCTGCCTGCAGCTGGGTGATCTCAGATAAGTCACTCCACCTCTCTGTGCCCCACTTCCTTATCTGTAAGACAAAAGCAGTCCCTGGCCCTGCCACTGGGTGGTCAGTGCTCCGGAGAAGGCAAATACATAGTCAGGGAAGCTTTGTGTTTTCTCATCCCCCCAGGAAACAGTAAGGAATGGGAACAGGGACCCAGTTTGTGCACATGTGGAGTCACGTCTAGGAAACACACTGCACATGGGCTGGGCCTGGCACGTGGTGGGCACTTGAAACGGTGTGCCCTGTGTGAACTTGGCCTGGCAGCTGGGTGGGCATGCCGCTTGGCAATGGGCCTAGTCACTGAGTCTCTGGCTGCAAGGTCCCCCTTGACTCTCACCCCAACTGCTTAAAAGGCAGACGTATTCACTGGTCTGTCGGATGAGAAAGGCCCTTCGCTCCCTCTTCTCCAACAACAGGTAAGTCAGGGATGTGCTAGTGGTGGAGGGTCACGCCTTTGGGTCTAACACTGTGGACACGGACACTGCCGAGCGCCGAGCACCGTGCTGATGTCCTGCCTCGAGTGTAATCCTCAGGTGGCAGGCGCTGGGCCCAGCCTTCCCTCGGGGCAGTGGCCTGGGAGACTCGGAGTGTCCGTGCCTGTTACCACTGCAGTGTGGGACTACATGGCTACCATTAAATAAGGCTAATGTCGGTCCCCACACACGTTTAATATATTCCAGAGACCGCAAGTTTCCTCCCCAGACGTCCCCGTTTAGTCGGCTCCATGCCCAGAACATCAGCCTGCCGCTGCACCCAGGCCGTGTGAGCGGGGCTCCTGGAGTGACACTCGCTGCAGCGCAGGGCACGTGCAGGGTCACACCGGGGCTGGCTACTTCTTCCAGGCCTCACTTCCCTCTCCTGGAGAAAGGAGCCCAGGCCTGGTCTCTGGGCAGCAAAACTCAGGCTTGCAAGGAACATCCTGGAAGGGCAGGAAAATGCCAGAAAACCCAGCAGTTTTAGCAGACGGGAAGAGTTTCTAACACTGCTTACCGTGTAGTCGCACTTGGCCACCGTGATTAGAGTGCCTGCTTCGTGCCTGGCCTGTTCCTGGGGGTTAACTAGATATGGCCCTTCCCTTGGGGACTGCATTAGTCAATCAATAAACACTTTCTGCTCGCTACTATGGGCCTGGCCTAGTCCCAAGACAGGAGATATAGCAGAAGATGAGGCAGGAAAAACCTTTGCCTTGAGAAATCTTAGTCCTGGGGAAGAAAGTAGACATTAACGAGGCAGTTTCGAGAGCAGTAGTGAGGAAGTCAGCGATGACGTGGCATCGACAGAATGTGGTTGGGGAGAGGTGAGGACTGGGCTGCCTTTGCTGGCAGGATCAGGGAGAGCCGGTCACTAATGGAGGGAGGGCTAGACCATGGGGAGGAGGTTGTGAGCACAGGAGAGCTGCCCGAGACCCGGCTCTGCGATGGGGTTTGTGCAAGGACAAGGAGGCTGGACAGAAATAAACGTGAGATGTGCAGTGGCACTAGAACGAGGCGGCCAATCTGGGGCTTTGGGAGCGCCTGAGCAGGGCTGTGGTTGAAGGGCCAGGAGAGGGGTGAGGGTGGAGAGTGGAAGGGGGCACCTGGAGGGCAGGGCTGGGTAAGCTGCTGCCCACATGCTGGGCACACAGAGGTCAGTCACCAGGCAGAAGCCCCTAAGAATAAAGCACGCTCAGGGCTGAGATTTGCAAGCCGAGGTCTCCTGGCCAGGGGGATGACGCCAGCCCCGCTCAGAACTCCCTCTAGCCCAGGAGCTCATTAAAACATACCGGATGCCTTAGCTCATGTTTTGGAGGTGCTCGGGGAGTGCACCTTGCCAGTGATCAGACCCTGCTCACCACTCAGGCGTGGGCAGCCTCTTTCTAGAGTCACTGAGTCTCCAGATCAGCTGAAAATCAGGCCCTATGGGAATCTCGCCATAGCCTGGGCAGGGCATGGATGTGAGATGGGCCTTGCTGAGTAAAGACTGAGTCCAGGGGTGGGTGCCGGTGCCAGAAGCAGGTCGTAGCTGGTGGTACCACTGAATCTGGGGTTGGGAGGCTGTTCTGCCAAGCTCTGGACAGCCATCCAGGATGCACAGGGACTGGAAAGCTAAGCGGCCAGGTGACCCAGACCCCACACAGTCCATGCGGCCTCCAGTGTGGAGGTTCTGCCCTGGAGAGGGCATGGCAAAGTGGGTGTGCTCCGAGGCAGGACTCGATACCGGAAAGAGGTTGACTGTATAATATTCATCGTATAGAAAGTGAACACCTCACAGGCAACCTACTTCAGGCACCACTGAGTAGCACTGAGTCAGGAGAGAAGGCTTCTTCCTCGGAGTTGGCCTCCCACCACCCGCGCAGCACGGCGCTGCGCAGGACTCGGATGCAGGGCAGGCTCCCGCTGGCCATAAGTCATGCACGCGCAGCCTACCCCTCCCGGACCCCAGGGGCACGCAGGAAGCATGCAAGGCGGGATCTGGTACTGAAGAGAGGTCGACCGTGTATTGTGCGTCATGATGGATGCGAACGCGCCACGGGCGACCTCTCCTCGAGCACCACGTGGAGTGGCATGCGCGCAGTGGCCCACGGTGGCATCATCCTGCAGAGGGTCCCCAGGATTCCGGAATGAGCAGGAAACAGCTCAGGGCAAGGCAAGCATGTGGCCAGAGCTGGGTAGCAGCCCAGGCAGACAGGCTCCAGGGAGTCCTCTCCTCAGGGCGTTGGGCATGGGGGATGGACTCAGGCCATCAGGCACTTATCTGGAGAAGCTTCTTGATCAGAAGCCTGGGGCAAAACCCAGCCTCTTCCCAGAGAGGGAGGGGCCTCAGGAAAAGCGCTCCAGGGTGGGTGTGAGCTGGGGTGTCTGCACAGAGTATGAGTCAGTGTCAGACAAAACCCAGCCTCCTCCCCGGAGAAGGAGGGGCCTCAGGGGAAGCGCCCCAGGATGGATGCAGGCCGACTGTCTACAGAGAGGACGTGTCAGTGTCACGTGCAGAACCCATGCGTTCACATACCTTGCAGTTCTGGCACTGGCTCACACCGCCGGTGGGAGGTGGCAATGAAAACAGGCCATCTGTGTTATATTCGTCATTAATAAAGCGAACTCATCACAGACAACCTCTCCTCAACTACCCAGAGCGAATCCAGGACCTAGGCTGCTGCATCCGTGGCATTGGCATTGCCTCCCGCAAGTGTCCTGAGAATGAATCGAGCCCTAAAGGTGAGAAGACACAGGTACAGGCAGCAGCCCCTGCCCCAGCCAGGATGTCCAGGCCCCACTCAGTAGTGGCACAAAAGCTTCCCCACCCCCCCACCCTACCCCCAAAGGGCTCCATCTCCAAGAGGTCCTCCAAGGTGAGATTTGATACTGAGAAAAGATCAACCATGTATTATTCGAAGTCAATAAAGCGAATATAACACGGTCGATCTCTCTTCAGATATCAGCAAAGGTGCTGAGCTGAGGCGCTATCGGCTAGCCCCAGGCCCACAGTCCTCCCAGGCTGCAGCGGGTACGGACGGCGAGTGGACCAGGTGAAGTACATTAGAGACAATTACTTTCCAACTGGTCGACCACCCGTCCCTGTACCCCAGAGCGGTGCGGATGCCGGCGTTCTGCCCCGAGGGGCCCTGGCCTCCAAGACGGCCTCCCTGGTGGAATTTGATACCGAAAAGGGGTTCACCGAGCAACATTCGTCGTCCAGATGCAAAGTTGCTCGGGTAACCTCTCCCCAAGTACCATGGAGAGGCTGAGATGCTCAGACTAAGGTGGGTGCTGCAAGGCGACCAGGATTCCAGAAGACCCCAAGGGTGGCTCGAACTCTGGGCATTCAGGGTACAGAGCTTCTCTCCACAAGGCCCTCCTCAGCCACTGAGGCCAACCATTCCATTACCTCCCCAAAATGAACCTGCCATTCCACCACCTCTCCTAGTGAATCTAGATCCCCTTCTAGGACACAAGACTCAGGCAGGATCTTACACCAAAAAATGGCAACCATGCTCAGCGCATGGAGGGTGCTTGCACACAATTCTTCATTCCTGCACAGAGCCTCCCTCCCAGGAGAAGGTGCCTTTTGGAAGGAGCTCCATGGGGTATGACACTAGCCCCCAGAGCTGCGCCCTCCTTGGTCCCCACCAACAGCACCTGTTACCCCACCTGGGTATAATCACCCCCAAACCTTAAATGGGCAACTCAACATTCAATAGAAACAACTGGTTGACCCCTCGATTAGCCTCATAAACAAGCAAGTGAAACACCAAGAGAAGGAAAAAGCAATCGCAGACGAACTCTCTTCACCAAAAGGCAGAGCAGCCCCGATATTGGAACCCCGGCCTTTCCTGAGTTGGCATCTCATCCGGAATATGCCTCGTGTGACAGGCTAGCCAGTGATAGTCAGGGACCAGACGACATATGCCACAAGCAGAGTCTGGATTCTGTGCCCACCACCCATTCTGTGAACTTGGAGTGGGACCGACAGCAGAATCCTTTCCCTGACGTTGGCCCGAGTTCAGAAAGCTCTCTGGGTCTTGCTGCGATCGGAGCAAGAGGCCAGCCATGTCAGGTCTGTTGTAAAGAAAGAAACACATTGTGGACAGCTACCCTGCCAGACCCACGGACACTAACCTGCAGTTGAGACACTTGTGCCCAGAGCTGATGTCACCTCCTGGAAGCACTCACAAGAACTGATTGGGCAGTGATGGCTGGTGGACCAGACGATGATAACATCAATCCATTCAGGCCTGCCCACGTGCTGTGCCCACACACCTACCCTGGAGTCCCTCCAGCGTGGGCCACCTCCTGAGGGTGGCATGGTTTCTGGAAATCCTCTGGGGGGGGCTTGACCTGAAAGGAGACCATGTTGGTCACATGTGAAGCATGGCAGCCAATGACAAGATCTCTTCACCACTCAGGCAATGATTTTAACCCTGGAAGCATCAGTTTCAGGGTGACCTCCCAAACAAGGTGACCTCCAAACCTCCATGACCGAGTGACACCACCAATGCAGGGCATGTCCTTGGGGCTGGCATGGAGCCTTGAAAGGTGCCAATACCAGGTCTGGGCAAGGATTCGGCTCTGGAATGTCCTGGGCTTCCTATGTACTCCACAATAGCATGGGGACAACTGTTCTGAAGGGTCAAACCCCACTGGTGAAGACTTCTGCTTCACCCTGGAGTCCGCATCTCACTTGAACTCCATGTGGGATGGAGACCAGGAAGAACTGGACCAGGTGAGGCAGGTCACCGACATGCACATGCTCTGGTGTCAACGCACACCCACGGCACCTCACGTGTTGCCCCGAAAGCCAGCACATCTCTCCAGAAAGCTCTCTGAGAGGTTTGGGACAGAAAGAACAGGCCAACTGCTTAAGGACACTGCTAAGATTCTAAGTTCCTACCGACTCCCCAGATCCACTGGAAACGCATACCCATGTTAACAAGATGTGCACCGACACTGATTTTCATGAAAACATTTTTCTCAGCGCGAATTCCATTAAACAAACCCAATTCCCTGTTGCGCTTTCTCGACCGTGCTGCTGAGTTCTTTCCATCTCTTTTATTTCCCTTGTTATTTTCCCCAAATCATTTTCATTAGGATCAATTCTTTTCTATTTAAAAATGTGAATGAAGATTTGGTTCTTTGATGAGCTTTTCCACATCTAATATCACCGTTCAGAGCGGTGGCCTCCAGGAACACCTCTTGTGGCTGCGACATCTACAGTCTCATCTCCCCAGGTCAAATGATGCAGCTGAAACACTGTCAAGGAAGTTGGATTCTTCTGTCACTTTATAGTCGACTGAATACATTTTACTCCATGCTGTTTCAGCTATTTTAAGTTTTATTTTGTGTTGATTATTTTTGTCTAATATAAGTGGGATGAAATACTGATAACCTCTACTCACTTCCTGACCCATGAGAAGAATAAGAACAAAGTTTGGTGGGAGATCAAAAGAGAAACAGAGATAGAAGAGGCACAGGACAGAGCAGAGAGATGGAGAGCACATCTGTGAGCGAGGGGCATGAGAGAGGAGATGGGCAAGGAGGCTGCGGCACACTCACGGACACTGCAAACGTGTGCCCTTTGTTCATCCATAGAATCAAAATAAGTTCAGAGACGAAGTGCAGGCCAAGTATCTTTGAGATCAACAGTCAAACGGTGATATAAAGACAGAAGGTCCGGGGTGAGAACTGAAGCCAGTTTAGCACCAATGCACCCTTCATGGGCCCAGGTGACCCCCACTATGAATTGTGCTCTCAGATTGAAAACCACTCTTGTCCACCTGAGAGGTGTAGACAACCATATCTGCATCATCTGGCCTGGTTCATGGGAGAATTATAGACACCCATGTCTGCCCCATCGGTCCTGGTTCACGGGGGAGGTACAGGCACCCATGTCTGTCCCATCTGTCCTGGTTCACAGGGGAGGTACAGGCACCCATGTCTGCCCCATCGGTCCTGGTTCACGGGGGAGGTACAGGCACCCATGTCTGCACCATCGGTCCTGGTTCACGGGGGAGGTACAGGCACCCATGTCTGCACCATCTGCCCTTGTCCACTAGAGTGGTATAGATGTCCAGTCTGCATCATCTGTCCTTGTTCACAGGAGAGGTGTAGATGCCCATGTCTGTACCATTTATCCTTATTCATAGAAGTGTAGATGTGCATGTCTACACTATCTGTCCTTGCTCATGGGGGAGGTGTAGATGCCAGTGTCTGCACCATCTGTCCTTGTTCATGGGGGAGGTGTAGATTTCCATGTCTGCACCATCTGTTCTTGTCCATGGGGACAGTGTAGATGCCTGTGGAGAAGGTATAGATGCCTTTGTCTGTACCATCTTTCCTTGTCCATGGAGGAGGTGTAGATGTCTGTGTCTGCACCTTCTGTCATTATCCATAGGGGAGGTATAGACACCCATATCTGCACCATCTGTTCTTGTTCATGGAGAGATATAGATGCCCACATGTGTACCACCTGTATTTTTCATTGGAGAGGCGTAGATGTCCATGTCTGCACCATCTGTCCTTGTCCATAGGGGAAGTGTAGATGCCCATGTCTGCACCATCTGTCCTTGTCCATGGGGGAGGTGTAGATGCCCATGTCTGCACCATCTGTCCTTGTCCATGAGGAGGAGTAGATGCCTGTGTCTTCACCATCTATCCTTGTTCATGGGGGCAGTAGCCCCTGAGCTTGCCACTGGGTCCTGGAAGCCATCCCAAGCAGGATTTGATACTCAAACAAAAGTTGCCTTTGTGTGATTCAACATAAATAAAGCGAATTCACCAAGGGCAACCTCTACTCAAGGATCAAACATCAGCACAGCCAAGAACACCACCAGGGCAGGCAACCTCTTCTCTGAAGGCAACATCACCTCCAGGGTCTAGCTGCTGGCACAGACCCTCCATCCCAGAGAGTCTGGCATACCTCTGAGGAGCCTCCCGAGTGTGGCCAGAACAGTCTGTCATGGGACAGCTCTCATCACTGGCCACTGTCCCCTGAGCTGGTTTCAGTGGGTGAGACCACAAGCAAACACATCACAGATCAGGCCCCTGCCTGGGCCAATATCTAATCACTTACCCTAAAGAGGCATGAACATCAAGGTCCTGTCCCCAGAACTGGCATTTCCTCCAGAGTATCCCTGAGGTGAGATTTAACATGGAGAAGGGAGCTACATTAACTGTATAATCAGGGAGTCCCTCTAGCCCCGGAAGGGGAGGTGCTACCTGCAGGCCAGTGACTCCTCCACAAGGGCAGCAGCCTCCAATGGCAAGGGGCTGGGGAAAAGTACAGGCCCAGGTGACTGTCCTCCAGGATTCCATTCCCTCCTGGAGACCTCAAAGAGAGTTTAATAAAGGAAACATGTCAAACAGCCATACAGGCAGTCATTCACACGGTCACGTCTACTGTGCCAGCCTAGAAGTGGGAAAGACAGTCTGGCCCTCTGCCCTCAGGCTTGCACTCCAGTGGGCAGCTAGACAGAATATTAAGGGCTGTGCTTTCCAGACACTAACCCAATAACAATCACCCAAGGAGTGACTTACTCAGCTTCTGTGCACCAGACACTCTCCATGTACTAACCAAGTTTCTATGCCTCCTTGTGAGTAGGCAGTAACCCCATTTTGCAGATGAAGAAACTGAAGCACAGAGAGGTGATGGGTGAAGTAACTTACTCAAGGTCACACAGCTACCAATATAACATTGCAGCAAATGCTATTAAGGGTCCTCCTCTCGCAGCAGGCACAAGAGAGCTGTGACATGGATTCTGTCTGCAAACATCATTGGTCCCCAGTGCCATGACACCTCCTCCCGAGCTGACTTTGCCTCTCCATGGTTACCCTGAAGGTTAGGATCCTTGACTTGGTAGTGACAAACTGATATGCTGTGTAGACAAAGTGCATGCCTTCCATGAGCCAGACCACTGGAATGACATGAAAGCCTCTCTGCTTAAAGTAAGCTTCATATCCATGAAGATGACTTCATACAGAAGAGTTACCAAACGTGTCTTACTCACTAGTGAGTCTTCAGGGAAGAGAGGTCAGCTATGACTAAAACACCATCCTTGCCTAAAAAGTAAGCATCCTGTCTGGGAATTCCTCCCAGCAATGGCTAGGTTGTGGCTGGATGACATGGTCAGGCATGAAGCACTGACAGGCCTTACCAGGGGGTAAATGATCCATCTTCTTAACTATGCAGGTGCCAGCTGGTGCTTCCACTCATGAAGTTTTCCCAAGAAGAATTTAGTACTGAAAGGAGATTGGCCATGTAATACTCATCATAAATAAAATGAACACACCATGGACAACCTCCATTCGAGTACCTGACTGAGGTGCTCGCTTCCAGCATGTCTCACACAGCAATCTAAGGACAGATGGGATAATGAGAGTCAGGAACTGGAAACACACACCACCCATAAAATGCAATCTGTGGCCCAGGCCACATTCAGTTCATTACTTGTAACTAGCACTACTCCCAAGAAGTCAAACATGGAAGAACATGCTACAACAGAAAGGTTTGCAGGCCATCATCTGTCATACATAAGAGCACAGCAGGGAAGACCGCTTGTCAAACATACAGTGACCCCACAAAAGAATGACCATCTATCTCATCAAGGAAATCATAAACAAGCAGTAAACACAGAGGTGGATGATGCGTCATGGTGAGAGAGTGTAGGTGCGGCACTCTCAGCGTGCTCTGAGATGTGTGCATTCTTGGCAACACCATCCATTCGGGTGTGCAACACCAACTTTACTTCCCTGAACCTAACATTGCCTGAGGATGCTGTAAGGCCAGATGGGATACTTAAAAAAAGGTCAACTATGTATGATTCGTCAAGAGATAAAGCGAATGCATCATGGAGGACCTCTCTTCAAGCACCACAGAGCAGCTCTGTTAAGACAAACTGTTTCTCTTCCCCAGACTTGGTCTCCAGAAATATTTCCAAGGATAGGTCACACAGAGTCAGGACCGGGGCACACAGTCTCAGCAAAGCTCATGCTCTGCTGGGTCAGCTGTGGTCCACGGACCCTTTGCTTACCCTGGAGAGGAGCTGACACCCAGGTCCTACCCTGAAGCGAGACTCCACTCCAGGAAGCCTTCTAAGGTGGGATTTAGTACTGAAAAATAGGTCAACCGTGTATGATTCGTCACAAATAAAGCGAAGGCAACACGGATAACCTATCTTCAAGTACCGCACATTAGCATTGACCAGCTGTCAATGCCTCTTCTCCAAAGCTGGCCTCCTCCAGGAAGTTCCCCTAAGGACAGAGCAAATGTTGAGGTTTAGTAGACTGACTATAAGGGGGTCAAGAATAAAGCACATGTCCCACATTCAATCATCCCTTCCTGGACCCTGCAGTAGTCCAGACCTCAATACCTTTGACAAGGTAAGCTATGGGTCTAAGGAACACTTCCAGGGGGTGATGGTGGAAAGTTCCAGTGCACAGAAATCCATTATTTTGCTCATAACATTCACATTAGTATCAAGGCCGTTAACAATAACCCTTTCCTTACATAGGTCTTGTGTCCAGGAAGCCCTCCAAAGCTGAATTACATTACAAAGAGGATCACTTTGCAATATTCATCATAAAAAAGAAATAGCACTGAATGCAACCTTGTTTATAACATGGCAAGGCACTGACCTCAGAATCATGCTCATCCCCCATGGTGGGTATAACTTCTAGAAAGTCTTCCTAAGGACATATTGCACACTCAGGTCCAACAGACAAGTGATTAAAAATAAATTAGTCTTCCATCATTAATAGTAAAATCACATACCTGGCAAACTGTGCTGACTCCATTTCCATTCCAGAAGTGTGCAGTGTGATAACACATCCTGCCAAGGTGGAAGGTGATACTGAAAAGAGGGCATATGAGTATAATTGTTTTAAATAGACAAATACAAAGTGCCAATGGCAACAGAGAGACTTTCAGTTAAACATGGAGCCAATTACAGATTATTTTCTCTTCCAGTGTTGTAATGAAATAAACAGAACTAATCATTTAACCCAAGAAAATACCAACATATAGAATAGAAACTTATTCACAGAAATAACAGATGAAAACATCCATGAAACTAAGGAACAATTAAATTTACTAATTAACATGTCCTAATATGATTCGAAAAATACTGATAAATAAAAATAGTGACTGAGTCATATTCTTGTAAAGTCATTAATATTTAAGACTAAACAAAAAATTAGAATTTCTAAGCAGTAAAAAAAACCTCAGATATTCTCGGGGAAAGTAGACTGTCCTTAAGTTTGTCTACAGCAATGTTTTAACACCAGAAAGAAATGGAGAAAAAGCTATAAAGTTTTGAGAGAAGGCCAGGAGCCAAGAAGGTCATACCAAGTTAACCCATCATTTAGCTTAAGGTTCCCATTCCAGCAATAAGAGCTAACAGTAAACCCTCTCCTCCACGAATGCAGAAAAATGTTGAATAAAATTCAACCACAACCAAAATAAAGTGATAAATAAATGTACATCTGAAAGGAGTTAAACAAAAAGGCAAACGCACAATCTTGCAATCTGCCACCAAAAGACCTAAGGGACATTGCATTGGCTTAAGGTTCTGAGTGTCTATAGTCATAAAGTCCAAGTATAAGTCAGAACAGAGAGGAGACTTTGGGCTCAAAAGAGGTGGCCTTGGAACAGAAATAAGAGCGAAAAAACCCTGTAATGGCCCAGAAGTATAAGAAGAGAAGTTATTCCTGACCAGATAATGGGCAGAATGAGGTCTCCTATGAGATATCGAAGCTCCACAACAAAGATGTGGTAAAAATTTATACTAGTCATAAGGTATGGAAATCCTTAACCATCAAATTGAGTAGGAAAACTAGTCCCAACTGGTGAAATCCTTGGAGTGACAGGCAGAACAAAATACATACAAAATTTTGCAACTTTTAGATAGGAAACAAAATAAAACAAAAACACCTTAACCAAACAACTGATAATACCCTCACAATGAAAAGGTGCAGAATCCTTGAAGAAAAGCACTATCATGAAAGAATCAATAGACTTGACAGGACTAATACCCTTACAGCTGAGAGAAATTATACAACATGTATATTGGAGGACTAAAAAGATTAAGAAGGTATTGAAATTACAAGCATCAATGGAACATTATGAAAAAAAAAAAAACAGAAAAATGAGAAAAGTATAAGAGCAATGTCAAAATATTCTCAGAGGTTAAAAAATCTCACAGAATACAGTACTCCCAGGACCAGCAGTTGGTGTAATGGCTATATCACTGGACTCCCACGTAGTTAACTGTGGTTCAAGTCCCAGACCCGGTGGCTTAAACTCACACCGGGCACGTGTGCATGTGTGCCCAAGATCCCGAGAGGAGAATGGAGGAGAAGGGATTACAGCATGGCCACCCCCCCTGGGGGGGTGATTTCTCACTTTCTATCTCTCTGTCTCTCTCTGTCTTTCTGGTGAACACACGCACCTTATAGCAAAAATCTCTAACAAAAAAAAAAAAAAAAGGAATACAGAACCCCCAAATCTTTGCAACACAATACATAAAGACCTGCTAGATAATGTAATCCAGCTAAGTAAGAGGTACACAAAGAGGCTGTATTAAAAGAGCTTGTGAAATATTTAATGCAGAAGATAGTGGAGCAGTATCTACAAATTTCTAAGAGAAAAAAAAAGTGGGCTATGAATTTTATACCCAGCTAAGTCGTCTCATTTGAGGTTGATATTCTCAAATACTCAAAAACTCAAGGGTAGTCTTTATGAGCCATTCTTAAAGAAACACAATGATAAGAGACAAAATTAAAAATTCAGGAATAGAGAAGCCTTGGTTCAAGGAAAATAAAAAACAAAAACAACTGTTGGTCAGTAATGAATCCAGTTAAATAGAGAACTATGATTAAATACCTGTAAGAGTTATAAAACAAAGTGCAAATATTTATAATGAAAAAATTTACACAATCTTAAAAAAAAGAAAAAAATTAAATTTGTAACTAAAAATAAGCATTAGGTGGGTTAAGTGTAAGAGTGCTAATTTCTTTATCTTTCAAAAGTAAGACTGATACTGAAATAGTTAAGATAAAATAATATCCCAACCACTTAATATTTTACACAATAAGTTTTCTTAATTTTATGAGGATCTTAGGAATTAGTGTCTCTCTGGTAAAGTCCTTTCTATCTCTTTTAACTTGTTAAAATTCATGAAAGATTATAGTTAAAATTTTGAATAAAATGATTAGGTACAGTGTGATCTCATATATTTTTTCTTTCTATTTGCATATATGCTCAGACAGGTGTTTGAAATTTCTAAAGTTCTTGGTGGTTATTTCTGAGTGTTCAGAGAACTAGGTAAGTTTCCCTCTTTATTATTTCAATTTTTTCACATCACTTGAATTTTTATTACAAGCATGTGTCATTTTTTACAAATATGATAAGATAGAATAATTACTTTTTGAAAAAATAAGAAATTAAAAATAGAAATGTCTTCTATATTTGAATTTGGTATGCTCCCCCCTTCATTCATTCAAACCTGAAAAAAGCCTGAAACCCATGCCCTTTCCTTAAATTTGCCTATCTGTCTAAGATGTACCCTCTTTGAGACAAGATCTGATAGTGAAAAAGAAGGGAACTGTTGTGTTTCTTTTAAAAAGAACAGAAAAACAAAATAAAAGCATCATGCACACCACCACTTCCTCAGCCACAGAGGGTCTTAAATCAGATGTTTCTTCCCCCAAATTGGCAGTGTCTTCCATGAATAAACTGGATGAGCTTCAGGAGCACTAGCAGCACCTCTCCCTAGGTTCCAAGGTCAACTGCTTGTTTAGGTAAACTGCCACAGAATCAGCATGAATACGGCTTCCCCCAAATCGGCATCAGGTCCAAGAAGACATTTTGTGAGATGTGATACCGAAAAGAGGTCGACCGTGTATTGGGCATCGTTAAGTAATGCGAACTCACCACGGACAACCTCCCTCCAAGTACCATGAGATGACACTGCTTGCAGCATTCCTGCATCTTCTGCACAGCCTGGGCAGCTTGGGAGTAGCCTCAGAGGGTGGGTGGGACCCTGAGAATGAGTGGACCAGGCATCTCAATTGCCAAGTCAAACCAGTGCTCTCTGGCCAACACTGATTTACCAACCCATGATTAGTGTGAACAGGAAGGCCATTTCCTGTATTAGGTGACCATGCAGGCAACACATACACAAAGACATCAGTGGCACATGATCAAACTATGTGTTTACAAAAGCAGGTAAACAGCTGCCTCCTTGGTAGGCCTGAGATCTCCTTAAATGAGTTCCACGGAGGGTGTGAGGTTGATATGGGTTAGTAAAACAGGAGTCACACAGGGTTCTGCTTCCTGTTCTTTTCTATACCCTGAGGGCTGACTGATAAAAGATACTTCTAGTTGCCTCTCCAAGGTTGATTTGATAGTATTAAGAGAAGATATTAGTCATGCGTATTTCAATATCATTTTAAAAGCAGGGGCACTCACAGCCTTTCTAGCTTTTCCTAAAGTTGGTAGTGTCCTGGCAGCCATCTGGGGGCAGCTCACACAGTTGGGTTCATGAGTTAGTAACACCTTTCGCAGGAGAGCATTGCCGAGCGCTTAGTCATCAGAACCCACCTTGGAAACAGCACTGGCTCAGGATGCCCTCCGAGGCAAAATCTGACACCAAAAGAGAGGAGAGCCGTGTATGACTCGCTTTGATGAATCGAATTCATCACGGCCAGCCTCTCTCCAAGTACCATACATGAACACTGGTGAGAAATCCATTGCCTCTCCTGCCCTCTTGGAAGTCCTGTTAGGAATGGGTGGATAATGTTGGGTAGTGGGCCAAGCCGAGTGATATATACCCACGTTAAGTACATGTTCACCCAAGGTGCACTTACCTTTAGGGGTGCTGATGGCATTGCCTACCCCCTATAGCAAGGGTGGATCTAGCTGATCCTCCAGGTCAAGAGGGGGTGCTGTTCCACAGCTGTCATAAACTAGCACATCATAGCAGCCCCTGGATTCCATAACGAAGGGGCAAAAGACAATGACTACTTTTCCAAAGCCAGGATCATCTCTGTGGGTCCTCCTATGGGAAGAAAGGGTGCTGGGGGTTAGAGACAGGTGATATACCTACCAGATGAAATTCATGCTCTGCGAAGAATGATTCCATCACACACCAGGAATGGAGCTGCCCTGCTTCAGGTCCCTCATCAGAAGTCAACATCATGTCCAACATCAGAAATCAACACTTCAAGGAGGCTGTGAAGTGATGAAGGAGCTACCAAGGACGACTCACTGCATTTTAAGTAAACACACACCCCCAAGACCACGGCTCATCCTGGTCCATGGAGTGGTCATGGCTCGTAAGTCCACTGCTGCTTTCCATTGTTGGCAGGATCTTCCTGGGGTGGAATTGATGCTGAGGGTTGGTGACTAGGTGGCCCACAGGGTGAACAGAGTGTATGCCCCTCTGGTCAACCAGTCACACACCCTGGACGGTGATGACACCAACATCTCTTCTAGAAGCTGGCCTTGGGCCCAGGAAGCCTCTTCAAGGTCTTGTAAGATGGCATTGGTGGCAGGACCATTGCTGCTTCCCTGCAGTTGGCATGGTCCAACAACTGATGGATTGGATGTTCAGGTTATTGTAACAAATGACTTATAGCTAAGTCAAGTGCATTGTCCACAGCCAACTATCCATGGTTGACTTTTCCACATGTTGACACAAAGACCATTTTTCCTGAAGTCGCCACTGTATCCAGGAAGTCCTTAGAGGTAGCAATTGGTACTGAAAAAAGTGTTGTCCGTGAATGATTCGTCATAAGTAAAGCGAATCCACCACGAACAACTTCTCTTCAAGTACCACAGAAAAGCAGAGGCAAGAAAGATAGGAATCCCTTTCTATTTTCTTGACAGGGCATGGCCTCCAACTGTTGTCCTGCAGGCAGAGTGGATACTCAGCATTAGTGAGGTGGTTGGCATGTTTTGAGAGCACACTGGAGTGCAGAGGGAGTCCACTCACCTCCCCTGGAGTGATGCTGATACAGTGGCCCTTCCCTGGAGTTGAAACTGTGTTCCTGAGTCCATGGAAACAAGGTTTAGAAATGAGAAGGAGGAGGCCATTTGTCACAGGTCAGGAGTCCTTGGCAAGTATGTGGGCCCCATGGTGTCTGTATAGAGCCTTGGACTTCTCAACAGAGTACACTCAGTTATCCATCCAGCACATTGAGGCACCAGTTGAGCTCCTGTAGGGTCCACCAAACAGGAGGAGTTCTGGAGAGAACCCCCTACTGCCACTGCAGGGTGCTTCTGGAGATACTGCCTAGCTCAGGCCCAAAGTGACCCTGGAAGATCTGAGTAGGGTTCCCCAAGCTACTCCCATCCCAGAGACCCCCAATTCTCTTCCTACCCCACCCCCACTCTACCACCCATCTCATGCCTAAGAACCACCTAAGAAAACAATTCCAAGAACACCACCAAAAATGGGTCACCCCACCTTCTTCCAAACAACTTTAGACCAGTAGGACCATGTTCCATTTCTCTAATTCTGACCACTAGAAATCAGTCATTACTCAGAATCTGATCCTAGTCCCCAAATACTCAGTGCAAGAACCTGTCTCCCACCCTTCCACACTCTACCTGCCTCACTCTTCTTCTGCAACACATCTGGAAACAGGGACACCTGGTGTCCTTACTTTTCCAATCACTTCATTTTCCACTAATAGAAGCCTGGCTGTCCTGAAGACACAGGGACCCTCCATGGAGGCTGATTGTCTTCCCATTTCTTACACCTCAGGCTTCAGTGGGTAGAGGCATCCTGTCTCTGGTTTTCCTGCTTGGTGGTGGCCCACATGCCAATGCACCACCCAGTTCTCTGGCTGGGTATGACTCCTCACTTCCAACATCTTTGCCTCTACCCTACAGATCCTCTAGCTCTGAGTCATTGCCTCAGTGCTGATCTTTATGCTCCCAGTAATGTCACCATCTCCACCCTCTCCACACTTGCTAACTCACTCTACACCTTCCAACTCAGCAATTTTTTAAAGGTTTTTACTATAGTGTGTGTGCTCACTAAAATGAGACAGAGAGACACAGTGAGAAGTAAAGTGAGAATCACTCTCCATGGGGGATAGCCACACTGCTGCAATCCCTTCTTCTCCATTTTCCTCCCTGGGATTTTAGTCATGCACATCAAGCCGCCAGGTCTGGGACTTGAATTGTGGTCAGCCATAACAGAGTCCAGTGCCTTAACCACCACACCACTTGCTGGCCCCCAACTCAGCACTTTTTATACCTTTAGAACTCTAGCCCTTGATCTGCTCCCTGGTTTTCTCACTCCTGATGCTCCTGGGTTCATCCAACCCATTAGCACATCTGCTGGCTCCATCTTCAGGAGACCTTGCATTATCTGTGTCTCCCAGTGGTCTCCAACTCCAACACCTCACCTCTAGATCTGCACAACAGCCCCCAATGGACCTTCTATTGCCACCCTTGAGTCAGCACAATCTTTTCAACTTAGGTCCCACATTCCTCCTAGCTCACAACCTTCCCATAAACTACATCTCACTCTGCATAAAATCCAAAGTCCTGCCCAAGCATCCAAGGTTGCCTTGCCCAGCTCAGTTCCAGCGACTCCCAACACTCGGTCCAGCCCCCCGGCCTGTTTGCTGTTTCTTACCAATGCCAGAGGGCTTTCTATAAAATTTCCCCATCTGCCCACCTCCACTTGGTTTCATTCCCCATTCTTAAAGAGAACTCCCCAGGCCTGCATATTTAACACAAACGTGCGTTCCCCCTTTGCCTTTTTCTGGCAACTTACTCTGTTTATCTTTTCTCCATAATACTTACCCATGGAAAAACATGTTTCACACTTTGTGTTTGGTTGTTCTTCTCTTGCACCAGAATGAAGAGTCCATGAGTGAGGACTTTGTTCACTGCTCTACATTTGCTAAAGTCTAGAATAAACAGTATTCTCTCAATCGTTATTTGTGGGATGACTGAATCCTTCCTTGCTGATTGATTAATTCATGACAATCTTGTGAAAAAAGTCATTGCTGCTTTCCTTACAGCAATTATGACACTGGCCAGGTGTCATGCTCTTGGAGAGTGAACCAAGGCATCAGAAGCTCAAATTCTGCTCAACTGATTCTCCATCCTCGGAAAGATGTGGAGGCCATGTTTCCCTAGAAACTGGCTTCTAGAAAGTCCTTCCAGGCTTGGAGCAAGAGCCATAAGGATGGCCAACTAAGTATCAGTCAACAGCACTGTCAGGAAAACACTATCCTCACACTGGTATGTGTTCAGGGGTTCATCTCATTGAAG
This sequence comes from Tupaia belangeri chinensis, assembly GCF_000334495.1. Classification (NCBI taxonomy): domain Eukaryota; kingdom Metazoa; phylum Chordata; class Mammalia; order Scandentia; family Tupaiidae; genus Tupaia; species Tupaia belangeri. The sequence continues at coordinate 4,912,953 of NW_006160193.1, read as the reverse complement.
ATGAGGTTTACTGGAGCAGGTGGCAGATGTTCTGTGTGGATAGGAATCTTACTAGTCCACCTCTCATGACGGTGCCAACACCCTTACAGAAAAGTACAGCCTTCTCAGGCTACCACCTTCTCGGAGATTAATTCTGGTCTTGGGCACAACAAGTGACATGCATGGAAAAGGAGCAAACGCACTGTGGCCAACCGTCTATGCACATACCTTGGGCAGGTACTGAAGTCAAGACCTCCTCCCAAAAGGCGGGACACTGTCCAGGAAGCCCTTCAAAGCAGTATTTGATACTGAAAAACTGGATGTCCCTGTATGATTCGTCATAAATAAAGCGAACACAGCAGGGATAACCACTCTTCAAGTACCGAAGGCTAATGCTGCTGAAGCACGTCCTCCCGGAGCTGGCCTTGCAACAA
>NW_006160193.1:4896154-4912311 GCF_000334495.1 Tupaia belangeri chinensis | reverse complement strand
ACGTCTTCCCGGAGCTGGCCTTGCCTCCAGCTAGTCCTCCTAAGGATGAATCGGGGACTGAGGGTTAGGAGAGCTGATGGTGCACTGTCAACCAAGCACATGCTCTCTGGCCAACCATGCATTCCTGACCCTGGAGAGGGGCCGAGGCCAACAGCTCTTCCCAGGAAGCGTAAAAACACAGACCCTCCCCTGGATGACTCAACATAAATAAAGCAAACCCAACAAGGAGGTCGTCTTTTCAAGTGCCAGGCAGCAGCACCGACAAGGAAACCACCACCTCTTCTTCCAGCTGGCAGGCTCCGGGAGTCCATCCTGAGATGTCACTGGATAGGTAGGGACTGTGGATCAGTTGACATACATCACTTATAAAATGTATGTTCTCTGATCAACCATCCACTCCCCTATCATGGACAACGCCCTGCCCTCAGGTTGGAGTCCCACCGAGGAACATCTCCAAGGAGTCTGTCCTGAAAAACAGCAGCTCTAATGTGCTTAGTCACAACCACAGTGAAGGCCCCACTGTCAGCCACGAAGCTGTTCTGCCTTCCCAGGGCACTTCCTGGCTCATCCCTATTCAAGGCACAGGACTGCAATGTCCCAGCTTTCAAGTGCTTGGGAAGGTGCTGACACCAGTCTCCATACCCCAGAGTAGGAATCACATCTAGGAAGGACGAAAAGCTGCATTACATTCCTGACAGAGAAAGCTTCCTAGAGTAACACTATTGTGGACAGCTTGATTTGGGGTGTGACCTGACTCTTCTGTAGGCAGCCTGGATACTGAGAATCAGGGACAAAGAAAGTCAGTGACCTGGCTCAGCTATAGGCCTTATGGCCTCTGGGCCTTCAGTCCTTCCAGACCTCGAGCTGGCACTGAGGGCAAGAACCTTTCCCCAGAGCTGTCCCTCCCCCTCCACACCAGGGGTCCTCAAAGGTAGGATGTGACAAGAACCAATGGGCCATTTAACAGACATCATCAACACCTCACTCCCCAAACCAGAATTCTCCCTTTCAGGGAAGTCATCTGTGCTAAGCAGCAGAACACTCTGGCCCCACAGTCCCTTAGAGACGGTCAGGGATAGGAGGTGCATTGCACACAGGTGGACCCTCCCCACGTACCTTATGACGCAGCTGACATAGGGCTCCTTCCTGAAGGCAGGACACCTCCACAAGTTCTGCCATGATACCAAACTGAGGTCATGTGACACCTGCCAACAACACAAGAGCACCCCGACAGTCCTCGTCAAGCCCCGTGCAGTGGCAAGGCCAAAAGTTTCGGTTTCCCATCATCAAAACTTGGACCATTTCTATGGCTTCTCCTGAGAGGGGAAGGTGTGCTCCTGGTTAGTGGACCAGGGGCCACCTTCAGCACCAAGATGCACAGCTCAGGTCAGCTCTGCAAGTGCACACCTCGGGGGGAAGCCCGGTTTTATACAGGCACTCATCCTGAACTGATCCGGTTGAGGAGTTATGCACACGGTTCACCACAACGCAACAAGCACTGAGTAGGACCACAGGGAGTTGCAGCAGCTCCGGGACGTCGCCCTCCATAAGGACAACATCCTAAAGGGGGTGGGTTAGGTGACACCACCTTCCACCACATTTGGGATCCAGGCCAACCTCTCTTCCTCATAACGAAAGGAACACCAAGCCCCGCGTTCTCTTGCCAGCCTGGGCTTGGCATGCATTAATCCCTCTGAGGTAGCATTGCAGAGCCAAAAAGCCTCCAGCTATGTGATCTCCAATGATAAGGAGTGAAGGAGACACAAACCAGTCCTGTCCCATGCCAAACAAGAAACCGGAAACCCTCACCAGTCGGCTGTGCTGCCTGTGCAGGTGCTCCGAGGAGGAGGTGGATGTGGGGCCGTGACCTCGGTGAAGAACAGGGATGAGAGACGTCAGCCTGCCTTCCACACACCTGCAGAGGAGCTGGGCCTGTGTCCAGGGAGCTGTCCTGGGCAGGACGTGACACTTGACGACTGGTGGTCTTCTGTGTAGTTTCCATGGAGAAAGTAGCCTTCCCAGAGAATCCTGGTAAAGTGGAAATCTGTCCTCTCTACCAGGAAGTCACTCTGAAAAGGACTGGGGCCCACAATCTCAGTACCAGGAAAGCTCTACCCCGGGTTAGGCAACACGCAGGTGGGCACTGAGATGGAGAACAACTCCACACACGTTACAGAAACACATCAAGTTCATGACAAACACAGCCGACAACCCAGGGCTCTTTCCCCGCCGGCCTCACTCGTGGGCCGCAAACCTCAAGAAGCTCAGAACGGCGGACCTCGGGCTCATGGCCACACAAAGCACACACTCTCACGTCTCTTGTGCGGGCCACCCTCCGAGGCAGAGTTTGATATTCAAAAAGAGGTTAACCATGTATTATTCATGATGAATGAAGCGAACAGAACATGGATAACCTCTCCTCAAATATCCCTGAATAATTCTGAAATGAAAACCATGGCCTCTTCCCCACTATCGTCTTTGCCTCTGGACGATTCTTCTTAGGATGAGCTGAATGTCAGGGATCGGGAAGCATGTGCACTCATCCTGTAAAGAAAGCACACAGGCTCCCATTAACCCTCCACTCCCTCATCTTGGTCCCAGGGCCAAAATCTAGTCCTGATACCAAAGTCCGAAGTCCGAAGTTGGAGCCATGCTCAGAAAGACTTCTAAAGCAGTTTTACTTAACCCTAAAAAGTACCAACAAAAAAGCCTCCTCTAGGGATTCTGGGGTGATGGGATTTGATGACAGAAATCAGATGATGGATGTGTCATACACAAGCAGAGCCATCATGGGGAACACATCTTATAAGATGGGGCACCACAGATCCCGAAGACAGAGTGCCTACCAGAGATGGACTCGGTTCCCAGAATTCTTCCTTAGGACTGACCAGAAATGACTTAGATGGCCTAAGTCATCGATAACCACATATGCTCGCTGTTGACCCAGCATCTGACAGGTCTCACAGTGGGCTGACACCGGCTGTCCCCCCAACCCCGACCGCCCGCCGCAAAGTAGGTCTTGTATCTAGAAAGCCCTTGGAGGCCTGATTTGGTTTTAAAGAAGAGTAATCTCTTGACATTTATGCAGCAAGTGACCCCATCACGGAGAACGGTTATTCAGAAACCACAGAGCAGCGGGTTGATTCCGGAAAGCTGTCTCGCGATGGATGGCGTGTGGAATATGGAGAGACACACATCTCAGGCGCGGCATTCCACCTCCAGCCCCAACTGCTACGAGTGTCGTCCACAGCCCGGCAGCATTAGCATCACTTGAGAACTTGCTAAAAATGCAGAATCTTGGTCCCTGAATCAGAATCTGCTTTTTAACAAGATCCCTAGGTGATGAAAATCTTAGAAGCATTTTAAAGTTTGAGAAACACTACTCTAGCCAGCAATTCGCACACGCACAGCACACATACATGCATGGTGCACACACGCGCGCGTGCACACACACACGCACACCCCCCAGAGGTGCTGTTGACCACAATGTCTTATTCCATATCTGAGTTTCAGATGAGGCAGGTCCCAAAGTAGACATGAGGCCATGTCATATCCACTAAAAATAAACCAAATATCTAACAGGCAGCTTCCAAGAAGCACCAACAAATTTGTAGTAGTAGAAAATGGTCCATGTTTTCATTAAAGTTTGCATCCCCTCCAGGAAGTCTTCCATGCCCAGAATGCATGCCAAGAATTAGATGCTCCTGGTCCAGTATCTATCTGCCTAGAAAGAGGCTTGGTCCCAGCATTTCTCCAAGGAATTCCTCATGGCTAAGATTAATAATAGGAAGAGAAAGATAGATGGGTAATTGTCAACATCTCTCAAGTAAAACAGTACGGCCCCGGTCCCCCAAATGGCATCTCCCTCCACTCCAAAGCTAGCATTGTTCTTAGGAAATCACATGGGTGGCTTGCACTCTGGGGTCACTAAATAAGTTTTTACAAATTATCAATAAAGTCGCGCTCCTCGACGGGGTGGGCACCGACGTCCCCTCGCTGAAGTCGGTGCCGTGCCTGAGCAACCTTATGAGCACATTTGCATACTAAAACAACGGCTGTCCGATATTAACCATCATGAATATAGAGACCATTCTACAGACAGCCATTCTTTAAGCACCAAAGAACTGCACCATCAAGAATAGCTCAGCATCTTCTCCAAAGTTGATGTCTCTTGCAGAACGTTCTTCTCTGGTGGTCTGGACAGTGAAGGTTAGCAAGTCAGCTTCCCACGCTGAGAATCAAACACATGCTTGAGGATCAGTCATACTCTCAGGCAGGGGAGGAGTGCTGGCCCAAGAGACCTGTCTCCAATGGTGGTTTCATGCCCAAGAATTGCCTCCAAGAAGCAGGACTCAATGTGTCACCTTAGCACACTCCACCACCAATGAGACCTTAGCAGCACCCCTGTCAGGGTCCTGAGGTTAGTACAGAGGTGCACCTGGCCATGAACCAGGTGCTTCTCATCCCCACCCAAACATGGGTCCCCAGGAGGGGCTCACACCTGCCTCTCTCTATTGAACTTGTCATGGCATCCATGAAGTCCACTGAGGCAGGATTTGATACTCAAAAAGAAATTGTCCTTGTATGATTCATCATAAATAAAGCGAACACACCGAGGACAATCTCTCCTCGAGTATGAAACATCAGCATGGACAGGACCAGCACCTCCGGGTCTTTGACTTGAGGCTGGATGGAGTCTGCAATGCAGCAGACCCAGTCTCACACGCAGGCAGACATACACACATGTACACACATGCATGATGCATGCACCCTGGATGGCCTCTCTTCAAGCACCAGGGAAGCAAGATGCCATATAATCTGCTCCTCACCCGGCCTGATATCCCACTCAGGTCCTTCAGAGGGTGGAGAGTGGCAGATGTCAAGAATCCAGGGACCGTTCTCCTTAAGCGAAGCAGGTGTTCTCAGTGGCCCTGTTGACCCCACTGGACTTGGCATTGTGTTCCAGAAGGCATCACAGAATGGCTTAGCTGCTGAGCATTGAGAGCCTTAGAGGCCCCATCACAAACACAGCGTGAGCTCTGGCTCCATGAGCCATTCACATACCTGAGAGAAACTTGACTTCCACGTCTCAACACCATACAGAAATCCAAGGAGAGAGTTTAAGAATACACCAGCATCAATAACCACAGTCTCCTGGTGCGCGAGAGTCACAGCAAAGACCTATGACCTAAGCCACGTACAGGTCACCCCAGCAGCCCCACGAGGTAGCCACCGGCACAATTCCCATCCGACATGTGAGACAGCAGGGAGGACGCGATGAAATCCTTGCCCACGGCTGCACCTTAGTACACAGCAGAGGTGGGATCCAGACAGAGAAGTCGGGCTCCAGAGTCTGCGCTCTTGATACTGAAAAAGTGGATGACCCTGTACGATTCGACATGAGTAAAACGAACAGGACAGGGATAACCACTCTCCAAGTACCAAAGGTTAGCACGGGAAAGAAGGCCACTGCCTTGGGTGGACTTGGTATGTCTTCAAGGTGGGGTCCTGGGGACGAATTAAATGCTGAGGGTTAGTGGACTGGCTCACGCATGCCGAGCACGACAGACACACTCTCGTACCGAACAACAGCGATGAGCAAACTGCAGCCCCGCTCCAAAGGCAGCCTGGGCGCCGGTGCAGCCAGCGCCTGCCTGCCGGAAGTCAGATCCCCAGGCCACTCACACAGCTCATGCTTTGGGGCCCACCCACATCCAGGCAGGAGATGCTGCTGCCTTCCTTAAAGGTAGGCCTAAGCTGTGGGTCCTAAGTCATCCCTGCTAAGTGGTGACCCAGCAGGGACTGGCCGCACACAGAACGGACAGGCACGGTTATGCATGCAGGCACGTACCGCATCCCTCGCTGAGTGTGGCCTGGGTCCAAGGCAAGGTTTGATACTCACAGAGAGCTTGCCCTTGTATATTCTATGTCAATGAACCGAACATACAAAGGGCAACCTCGCTCTAAGTACCAAACAGTAACAGGGGGCAGGCTCCTCCCTGTCATTCACAGGGCCGGCCTCATCTCCCGGGATTCATCCTAGGGAGGGATGGCAGACGAGACGCAGGATCAGCAGACCAGGAGGCGAGCACCACCTGCCACGCATATGCCCTCTGGTCAGCTCTCCATCCCGGGAGCCCAGGAAGGGGTCTTGTTCCCGGGTATCCCTCAGGATCTTGACTAGTTCCTGACAAGGAGCTTGACCCTACAGGCCTTACAGCCCCCACACAGGGTTCAGCTTCCAACCTACAGGAAGTCCCTGGAAGTGGAATCACCTCTTCCCCAGCATGAGCACCTCCTCCAGGAAGTTCTCCTAATGATGCACTGGACACCAAAGGCAAGGGACCTGGGCCAAGTTACCTGGCAGATAAAGCAAAGGCCCTGTGGTCACCATCTCGTCACACCTACCTCCCGTAAAGGTGATGACATGAATGTCACTCCCAGCACCTGCCCTGGTCACGTCCCAGAGACTGGCATCAGGCATGCAAGCCGTGCTAGGAAAGGGTGGGCAATGAGCAGGAGTCGTCCCCATGTGCCACCGAGCAAGGGAGAGGCAGACCCAGGTCCCCACAGCGGCCTCCACCAGAGACGGCCCTCAAGTCAGGAGCAGGAACTGACTGCTCAGCTGAGCAGGTGCTCAGCGGTCACCCGGGGGACAGCTCACCTCTCTCCTCCTCGACAGGACACGTGTTCCTCAGGCTGAGCGGCTGGAGCGCGGCTTTCCTGACGCCAGCCTCAGACCTGTGGCCCCTCAGCAATCAGTGTGAAACGTGGACAGTCACGCAGGGCCAGAGCTGGGGAAATGTTCCAGCCCTCCTCCAGATGCTGTCCTAAGGTGGAGTGGACACTGGCAGTCAGTGAACTGGGGTGCACAGTCAGCAGGGGCCGGGGACCCTCCAACTTCCAACACCCAGGTACCTGGTACAGGGCGGATGGTACCCTCTGCTCTTCCCTGGAGCTGGCCTTTCTGTGCAGAACATCACCTGGGCAAGACTTGAATCACAAATGACAAACAGGAAGAACTCTAACACATTCGTCACAGGGACGATACCTGCCCCGAGCCTCTTCCCAAAGGCTGAAGCCTCCTCCCGGAAGTGCTCCTGAGGTTGGCTCATCAGCATTAACTCATCAATGACCCAAAGTGGTTTGCCCACAGTCACTCACTGTTACTCCTGAAGGGGTCCGGCATCAAGGTCTCCCTCCTAAGTTGAAGCTGTGAGCAGGAAGCCGCCTGAGCATGACTTGGTGTCAAGAAAAGCCAGGTCCACGTGCCAGTCACCCTTCAAAAAGCAAACCATCATTATGTCGGTGCAGGCAGTGGCATGCACTAACAGGCTCCCCTTCTGCTCCCCACCAGTGTGACACCACCTCCAAGGAGTCCTCCAGAGGAAGAATCTGGCACTGAGGATGGAGAAGGCCCCACGGCCAGCATCCCAGCCAAAGCCCGTGTCCAGGACCAGGAAGCCAGGACATACCTGAGACAACTGACATGGAGCTCTGTCCCGACACTCACTGTTACTCCTGAAGGGGTCCGGCATCAAGGTCTCCCTCCTAAGTTGAAGCTGTGAGCAGGAAGCCGCCTGAGCATGACTTGGTGTCAAGAAAAGCCAGGTCCACGTGCCAGTCACCCTTCAAAAAGCAAACCATCATTATGTCGGTGCAGGCAGTGGCATGCACTAACAGGCTCCCCTTCTGCTCCCCACCAGTGTGACACCACCTCCAAGGAGTCCTCCAGAGGAAGAATCTGGCACTGAGGATGGAGAAGGACCCACGGCCAGCATCCCAGCCAAAGCCCGTGTCCAGGACCAGGAAGCCAGGACATACCTGAGACAGCTGACATGGAGCTCTGTCCCGAAGATGGAGCTGGGTCTGAGCGCCTTCTCAGACAGTTTGATATGCAAATAAGAGTCTCCCCCTGTATATTCGCCATTAATAAAGTGAACATACAAAGGGTATCCTCTCTTCAAGTACCAAAGAGCAGCTGGAAAAGCAGGTGAGGACCATGCTGTGCCTTCACCAGGGTGGACGTCTCCTCCTGCAGGGCCGAGACCAAGGGGAGGGCAATGACGAGCCTCATCTGGCTGGGCCCAGAGCCTGGCCCTGCAGCCTGTGCACTGTGACCTGCCCTAAAGAGTGTCACTGCAGGTCTCCTGGTCAGTGGGCCCATTGTCTACACCAAGGAGTGAAAGGGTCTGTCCACCAGTGCCATCGCCATGCATAGGTGACCCTGTTCAAATACTCCATGCTGCATGGAGGACACAACCACTGCCTTACTCGAGGGACACTGGGTGTGGGCCAAGCAAACCAGGGGCCACAGACTCACTGTGGGAAAGTGAGGCCCTGTCATGCTCAGATCTGGCAGAGCTGAGCCATGGACCCCTCCACTGTGACTACTGTGAAACATCCCAGAAATGCCAGAGTCCAGGAAATAGCCTCCCAGGCCAGATTTGAAGCACACAAAAGGGGAACCCTACCACCAGACTTGAGGGCACTGGGATTGTGCTGATGACAATCACCCACCTGAGGCACACTCAGGTGCATCTCTGCTTGGCAATGGCCCCAAACGACCAGCCAGTGGGCTCAGGTGACAGTCCCAATGAGCGTAGGCAAGCTCTGGGATTCCCCCTGCTCTAACGCCAGTCACTTGCCTTAGAATGGCATGACAACAGAGTCCTTTGCTGGAGGCCAACTGCCTCTCAGGGATGGGGACCACGAGTGAGTAGCCCCCACAACCAGCATCATCAGCTCAGCCCTGCTCCAGGGCCACTATCCACACATGTGTCTGCAGAGGTGCAAGGTTGAAGCTGTGAGCAGGAAGCCACCTGGGCATGATTTTGGTGTCAAGAAAAGCCAGGTCCACGTGCCATTTGCTCTTCAAAAACCAAGCCATCACTAAACTTGGTGCAGGTAGTGGCATGCACTAAAAGGCTCCCCTTCTGCCCCCTGCCAGTGTGGCACCACCTCCAGGGAGTCCTCCAGAGGAAAAACCTGGCACTGAGGATGGAGAAGGACCAACAGCCAGCATGCCAGTCAAAGCTCATGTCCAGGACCAGGAAGCCAGGACATACCTGAGACAGCTGACATGGAGCTCTGTCCCGAAGATGGAGCTGGGTCTGAGCGCCTTCTCAGACAGTTTGATATGCAAATAAGAGTCTCCCCCTGTATATTCGCCATTAATAAAGTGAACATACAAAGGGTATCCTCTCTTCAAGTACCAAAGAGCAGCTGAAAGAGCAGGTGAGGACCACGCTATGCCTTCACCAGGGTGGATGTCTCCTCCTGCAGGTGAGGGCAGTGATGGGCCTCATCTGGCTGGGCCCAGAGCCTGGCCCTGCAGCCTGAGCACAGTGACCTGCCTTAAAGTTAGTGACATGACAAGATTAACTATCAAAAAACAGGGCCAATCAAGTCATACAGGATAGAAATAAAGAGAATGTAAAATAAGTGACAACCCTTTAGGGCAAGCAAAACCATCCTGGGAGATGAGCCACTGCCTCTGCACAAAGCCACTGCCTTCAAGAAGTCCTCCTGATGAACAATGGCCGAGAAGGGATAGAAGACACAATCACATCCATCACTAAAAATGAAAAAGGAGCAGAAAACAACACACCCCATGCTCACTGCCCATCTGCAATCACATAGCAGCACTGAGGTGAGAGTCCCACTCTTGAATGTGGCATTGTGTTGAGAAAGCCAACCAAGCGGTTGTTACTCAGAAGCATTCATTCAGTGCAAGATTCACCAAAGGAAAATAAAATTACCATGGAGCAACTCCCTCAAGGAAAACAGATAATGACTTCAGTGACCCAAAGATCTTTGCATTAGCATTGGCAACGATGCCACATAGACACCCATGGATAAAGAGAGCATTGAGGGTCAGCAGTCCCAAGAAGCAAGTCCTGTAAGTGCCTGAGGTGCCCATCTTAGAATGAACATCTATCCTCTTCTGTTAAGTGGACAGTAAATTCCCAAACTCACTCCAAGGATGAGCTGGGCCTACAGAATGGGTAGACCAGATGACCCACATTTACATTCGCTACCTGTTTGCTGTTGAATATTCTTTCAGGTACCTTGGAAATGAACTGACCAAGAGCTCTCTTCCCAGAAGTTGGTGTTATGTCTGGAAAGACATGGATACTTTGTCATTAGACAAAATGGGCCTACCACACACAGGGAAATTGTTTTCTAAACAGGACAGCAGTTCTGAAAAGAAAACCACTACATCATCCCCCAAGTCAACAGCTCTTCCAGAAAGTCCTCAGAACACATGAGATTAGAAAGTCCAGAGGACCAGATCCCAAACAGACGAGGTACATGTCCTCAGTCAACCAGGCATTTCATGCTCTGGAGCAGTTCTGGCCCTGACAGGCCTTATTTCCGAGTGGCCTTCCCAGGCAGGATGTGCTCCTCTGAGAGTTCACCCTTACTTGTTGCAAGCTAAGCCAATGCACAAAGACTAACCTCTCTTAGTAGCAAATGACAGTAAAGGCAGGAAAGCCATTCCCACGGGGACAAAGTTGGCCTCAGCTCCAGGAGTGAGCCTAAGATAAACAGAGTGGATAAACAGGATTAGTGGGAGGGCAGCACACTCCACTCTGCGCGTGCCTCAGGGTGAATCACACGTCCATTCTATGTGTCTTCCTGAAACTGGCATCCCACCCAGGTAATCCCTAAGGCAGGACTGGTTACAGAAAAAGAGGTTGCTTCCAGAAAATGCGTCATAAACACAGTAAGCATACAGAGAATGACCTTTGTTTAACGTCACAGAAGTCGCTCTGGGAACACTGCCTCGTGACCGCACGTTCGCCAAGGGCAGCGAAGCAATGGCAGAGAGCAGACGGTGCACCTCAACACGGCACAGGCTGTATCTGTCCTCTCTCATGCCCGGCATCCGGCACGCGCCCCTTCAACGGCGACTTCACATCCATGGAGGCTTCGCAAGCAGCATTTGATACTGAAAACGTGGATTTTCCTCTATGATTAATCATAAATAATGTACTCATAGAAGGAGAATCTACCTTTTAAATACCAAAGAAGAATTCCATCCAGGAGAACACGAACCCATGCTTGAGTCATCAAACATGAAAGTCACGGAGGGCACGCAAGCATCCACGGAGAGCCACTCCAACAGCCCACGGGACCGTCGTCACCAGGCTGGCCTTCGGCCAGTGCTCCAGTGTACCCCGGCGATGATGACACGACGTGTGGTCCACCATTCCGTCACATCCCCAGCCCTACCGTCTCTTCCAGGAAGATTTCCAAAGTGGCATTTGATACTGAAAACATGGATTTTCCTCTATGATTAACCAGGAAGCACGTAAACATAGAAGGAATATCCACCTTTTAAATACCAAAGAAGGACTGGGCTCTGGGGAGGACGGGTCTGTGCAGGGTTCGTCGGAGATGCGAGCCAGACAGCCAAGCAGTTCATCTTCGTCCTGCGGCGTTGCTCCGTGCGCACAGCACAGCTTCCTGGCCGGGGGAGGGGCTCCTGGGCGAGAGGGGCTCCTAAAGGTGATGGTCGGCAGACATATGGCACAGGTTCAGCACATGTTCTGCAGGACCACCATCTTTCCACTCAGCCTGGAGGGCTCGGCCCGACCTCGTTTCCCTGGTGAAGTCTCAGCAATGTTTCCCGAGCGGCATTTGATACTGAAAACGTGGATTTTCCTCTATGATTAACCATCAAGCACGTAATCATAGAAGGAGAATCTACCTTTTAAATACCAAAGAAGACTTAATCCTGGAAAGCGTGAACCTACGCACAACCCATCCCAAAACGAATGTCACGTGGGGCAGAAAAGACGGGCTCGCTATCATGAAAAAGCTGACGACAGCCCCAGCCTCTGCCGAGCCGGCAGCTCAGGAGTGGGGTCCCCTCGAGGTGGGGGTGGTCCGCAGACATATGGCATGAATCGAGCACATGTGCTGGGGGCCACCGTCTTCCACTTACCCTGCAGGGGGAACTTTACTGTCTCTTTCCTGATGGTGGTTTCAGTCCAGGAATTTTCCAAGCAGCATTTGATACTGAAAACGTGGAATTTCCTCTATGTTTAACCATCAATAACATAAACATAGAAGGAATATCCACCTTTTAAATACCAAAAAAAAAAAGGATTTAGTCCTAGAAAGCATGAATTTAAACATGGTCCGTCACAAATAAAGGGGACACAGGACAGGCACAGGCCTGCTGGGTGGTGGTGGGGGCAGCGCCATGGAGGACACAGGCTCCACCCTGTTCACAGAACTGCAGGTTCTGGAGTCCCTTTCCACTCACTGCCTGGGGGCGAGGGAAGAAGGGTGTTCACTGCCCTGTCTCTTCCCGGAGGGAGATTTTATGTTCGGAAATGTTTTCAAAGCAAATTTATGCTCTGAAAGTGCGGATTTTCCTCTGTGAGCACCCCAAGTCCTGTACACGCAGAAGGAGCACCCGCTGTGAGTGGAACACCCACAGAAGCCTGGTTACACCGCTGAGCACAAGCAATAGCCAATTGGCTCAAAGTGAAAGTGGCGTGAGGCGGTTGACATGTTCTGTAAATTCTCCGCAGGGACGGCCGTGCCAGGCCTGGCCCCTCGGGTCCAGGAGTCGGAGCTCATGGAGAGGCAAGTGACTGGGGCATCCCCGGTGCCTCTTCCCTTGGGGAGAATGTTTCCAAAGCAGCATTTAAATCTAGAAAAAGTGGCTGTACTCCAACAATTCATCATAAATAAAGCAAGCAGAGTAGAAATACTATCCCTTGCTTTCCAAAAATAGCACAGACAGAGAAAACCCTTGCAAAGTCCCCGCAGGCGGCCCAACGTCCGCACACCCCTAAGGCATGCTGTGATGGAGGCAGTCTGCATGCATCCCGGAGCCCCCTGGCACATACCTGGGAGGAGGAGGACATCACAGTCTTCCAGGCCGTGGGGCTGTGTCCAGAGCCAGCAGACAGCAGTCGAGAATAGACAGGACAGGCTGTCAGGAAGAGGCAAATGGGTCACACACCATCTCTCCTCAGCACAGCAGAGGGACAGCAAAATGAGCTGTTCACCAGCCACTGCCCCCGCCCCCTGTGTGAGCACAGCTTCCAGAAAAATCATTTCTGGGGCTGACTGCATGTGGAACTTACCAAAATAGGTGCGGCGGATTCTCCCAAACCAAACAAAGCACACAAAAATCCCAGAGTCAGTCCCCACTCTGCAAGACAGCCACCGCCTCCAGCAAGGCCTCCTAAAGTGGCCGAGGACAAGTGGGCAAGTGGCACTCTTCATGAGCAGAGCTCCCGCTCTGCGGAAAGTCCCGCTCATGTTCCGTCGAGAGGCACGCACAAACAATTTTGCTTTTCTAAAGTCGGAACTGGCCTAACAAAGTCTCGCACTTGTAAACCACTGCCCCTCACAAAGGTAGAGTTAGGCATTGCTAAGGACAAACGGGTGCTGGCTGAGCAGACCAGATAACCCCAGAGCCCCTCCCCTGCAGTTACGGCTCCTTGACGATGTCAGTCTGCCTCCCCTAGCCCCAAGCCCTCCTTGTCAGAGTTCTTCACATGCCAGTACGAGCGATGCCACTTCCTCCAGGGCACCCTGTCAATAATAAATGAGACTGGTTAGGGGATCCGATGGCCCTACGTCAACCATAAAGTAAAAGCTCCCCGTGACCAAACATCACTCACATACCAGGAGTGGCTCCCGCAGGTGTCACAGATGAGGTGGGCAAGGCATGCTGTCAGGGAGTACCTTCTGCTTTGGTTTTTGTTTTTAATTGAAATAAAGACAGCCAGGAAGAACTGGGGTAGGTGGCATGATGCACCAAGAGCTCCTCCTTCGGGTCCCGGGGACAATGTCAACCCATCCACCATCTCTCCCAAGGAGCTGCCACCACACTCTGAGGTCCTACAGAGGCTGGAGGGCCAGCGAGGGTACCAAGGGCTCAGGGACTGAGTGTCCTGTTAGATAAGGCTGCAGCCGCCCTGCTCTCGTGTGAAGTCACCCCTCTCGGAACTTCATCCTGTCCTTCTCCTACCTCCCCACTCACTGCTGGAGCAGCGGGCCCTGAGAACTCTCTGAACACTCAGGGACAGTCGGGCACCCAGCTGAGAAAGGAGGCGGGGGACCTGAGGCTGTTCAGAGACCTGGGATCCCCTGTTCTATTAGGCATCTGCAAAATCTAATCCTCCCAGGCAGACAGGTATTTGGCCTTTATTTAAAAATAAATAAATAAATAAATAAAAATAGTTACAGAGGGCCAGCAGGTGGCATGGTGATTGGGGTACTAGACTCTCCCACATGGCCAAACACAGTTCAAGTCCTGGACCTGGGAGGCTTGCTTTCTCACTCTCTCTCTATATATAGCAAGTTAAAATAATAATAATAATAAGTGAGGACATAATTACAAATAGATAAAATAAGTTGATTATGATAAAATAGATAAAATAGTTCTTTAAAAAAATAGTTACTGGGGTTCGGCAGGTGACGTGGTAATTGAGGGACTGGACTCCCACGTGGCCAACCATAGTTCGAGTCCTGGACCTTGTGCCTTGAAATCATCCCAGTTGTAAGTGTGTGCATACCCAAAATCCCAGGAGGAGAAGGGACTGCGGGGTAGCCACCCTCCTGGGGCGAGGGTGATCTCTCACTTTCCCTCTCACTGTCTCTCTCTGGTGAGCACACATGACCTATCGGGGGGAGACTTTAAAACCATTACTATTGAAACAGTGATTCCAGTAACACAGACCCTGTAATACCACGTTGGTATGCATGTCCTGTACTCGTCAGCTTGTCTGTCACTTCCCGTTTTCACTGTACATCTGCCTCTTATCTATTCCTTCAGAGTTTAAGCTTGAAAATCTAGGGGATGGTAACCAGCAGTTAGTGTAATGGCTATGTCACTGGACTCCCACGTAGTCGACCGCGGTTCGAGTCCCGGCTTTCTGTCTCTCTTTCTCTCTGTGCCTTTCTGGCAAGCACACACGCCCTATGGCAAAAAAACAAAAAAAGAAAAAAGAGAAGGAAAAAAAAAAGAAAAACAAGACAAAACAAAAAAACCAAGGGGGATGGAAAGTGCATTTGGGGACTTTGCTGAAAACCGTGTTCACGTTTTCATTATTTCTTTGTCGATTGTTAAGAAAGAAATTGCTGTCGTGGAACCTAATTTTTTTAATCTACGGATTTACCTGAGGAAACAGGGTTATGCGGTGACTCATTCAATAAAGCCTCAATTCTCAAAGTAAGCAATAAATGCAGGAAAGCACCTGCCATCTGCTCGGCCATCTGCTCGGCAAGGACTGGGAGTCACAGCTCGTTCCTGAGTGCCACACCACATGCAGCAAGTCCTTCAAGGAGGTATCTGATGCCAGAGAGACCCCAACAGTCATGGACAACAGCCTTTAAGCATCTCAGCTGGCAGCTGCCCTCCCTGTCCTCCAGCCGGGGCATCCTCCTGCCAGGGAAGAGGTGGCGGATGGTGCAGCCTAAGGCACAGAGGAAGTTTACTGTGGAGGCATGACACCCCATGGGGCCTTCCAGGGTTCGGATGTCCCCAAAGATGGGAGGTGCAGCTCCCATCTGAAAGAGACCCGTCCCTGTCCTGTTTCCTGCACAGCACAGGCATCAGTGGAAGACAGGTGGCTCAGACCCCAGCCCCTCCTGGAGGTGCTCAGCCAAGGTGCGTGGAGGGTGGCTCATGTCACACATGACGTGCGCAGCCTGTCCCTGCTCCCCATCACCCAGAGGAAGTGTTCCAGTTGGTGAAACAGGGTAGCTGCACGCCACACCTTGACAGCTGCTCTTCGTAGACATTTTCTGGTGTGGAGAAAGATGGTCACTTATGCCCCAAAGGTTTCTTTGTCCCCAGAGCTATCCCCGAAGAAGGACAGGACCTGGACAGCAGGTGATGCACAGCCAACCACCGTGAAGGGCACCTGCGATGCTGGCCCAATCCCATGCCATAGCACGTCTTCCCGGTGTCACGCTGGGCCTCAGGGACGGGGTAAACACTCACGTCGAACCACACCTACATTTTTCATCACAAATAAGGTGAAGACACACGGATAATCTCTCCTCTGGCACCCACTGTAGCCCCCAGAACTCCCTCAGGCCTCCCAGTCCGCCCGGCGGGGCTGCCGGCTGCACTCCTAGCAGAGAAGGGGGTCAGGGTCGGCGGGGCCCCGCGACACACG
>NW_006160193.1:4854387-4895561 GCF_000334495.1 Tupaia belangeri chinensis | reverse complement strand
GAGGGGTGCCGGGGTGGGCGGCCCCACCAGCCACAGTAGCTCACATGCACACCCTCCGGGCCTCTGGGCAACATCCCTTCACTCACCACAGAGAGCTGCTGACACGCCCACAGGCCCAGCTCAAACAGCCTTCGTCCGAGTGGGAGCCGACACAGGGAAGAGGGTAACCAGGTATGTTCCATCATAAATGAAACAAATTCACTGGGAAATCTCTCTTCAAGTACCATAGCCAAGCTGCGCAGAGCCCAGGCCACCTCTTCCGAGAAGACAGTCTAGGATGGACTGCACATGGAGGACAGTAGTGGCTCTGATAAGGCACGCACCCTGCAGTCCACCATCCCCCTGCTGACCCCAAATTGGGGCCAATATCAGTGCCCTTCACCAATCAGCGTCAAGGAGCACACCCCTCTAGGGCAAGACCGTGAGGACAGCCACCCTGGGAGGGTTCGTCTCCATGAACAGCCACTGTGGAGAAATCCCTTGCTCAGAACTGCAGCGGCCACTGCCGTCCACCATGGCTGGTGTCACCAGGCAATCCTTCCATAGACATGTGGGTGACCGACCTTCCAGCCAAAGCACACGCTCCTGACAACCCTCTACTGATGTCTCCGGAGAGCAGAGGCAGGGGTTTCCGGCAGCCCCTTGTTTTCACCACTGCTCAGTGCCATGTTCTCAGCCACTCAAGGAACTTCACAACATGGTCAGGAAACATTTTCCCAGCCTCCCTTGCAATGGCGAGCCAGCATGGGCCCTGGGTATGCCAACACAGGTCCCGACACATGGCATAGCCTGAGGGGGCTGGGAGGGTGGAAGCCAGCATCCTCGATCTTACCGAGACACTGAGTCGAAGGGGGGCTGCCTCAGGCAAATCCTCATGTACATACCAAGAGAGGTGATGACACCCATGTCCCCTCCTCGAAGTGCCAGCGAGGTCAGGGAACTCTTCAAGGTGAGATTTGATACCGGAAAAGAAGTGCACCATGTTTGTTTCGTCACACATAAAGCGAAAATAACACGGGCAGCTTCCTGTCAGGCACCAGCAGGCAACGTCCTCCCTCTGGCAGTCCCTGGGTGTGCAGGGCCAGAAGGCTCAGGGCACCTCACTGGCCAGGGACACAGCAGGTATTTGCTCACCCTGTGGGAGACGGCACACCGGAGTTCCCCAAGGGCGACAGACTCCGAGCAGAGGCGGGCTGGGGGAAGTCGCCGTGGACGTGGCAGGCTGACCCAGGCCCCTCCACCCCAGGGCCCCGAGAAGCCTTCGCAGGCAGAACTGAGCAACCAGGACGGACCGGTTTGGGGATGTCGACTGCAGGCCAAGGCGAACGCTCAGACACGCATCATGTCAGAGAGGACAGGACGGTTCTGGACCTGAAATGGGGTCCTCTACGTGAGTCGGTGGTTCCGGGAAGTCCTCCTGGTGAGAGACTGGAAAACAAGGACACTGACTGCGTGGACAAACCACCAGCACGGGGCCAGCGCCCAGCCCACCGTGCACTCACAGGCCTGGCACGGCTCTCCGGAGACACGGGCTGGGTCTAACACAGTGGTGTGGTGTGACATGTGACAGCTACAGCAAACCTGCCACGGACAGCCAGAGAACAGCCGAGACAAGGACCTACGGCAGCTCCCCGAAGTCAGCGTCACATGCAAGAGTCTTCCCAGGGTTCTGCAGGTGAGTGGGTCATGGCACTTCAGGGTCCCTGTTCTTCACCAATCCCTGAGGAGGAGGCGATGGCCCTTCCCTGGACACAACACACAGAGACTATGCTTTACTCGTCATGCATAAATTAAAGCACTAAGACATTGCTTTTGAAGTACACGCACGGTAAGTATGTGAGGAAAAGTCACCCTTGACCAAGAACCCAGCTTGCTAAGGCTGGATGAAGAGCACGTATCATGGGACGAGGGCAGTTTCTAGTCACACTGACCACAGTATGGCGTCATCTCTGTATAAGCAAGATAACGCCCACTCCAACTGGCTTAAATGACAGGAGATGCACAGATGTAAGCCATTGAAAGGTGCAGAAGAGTGTCAGCCTCAGGCAAGGTTTGATCCAGGCCCTCAAACAATGATCTTCTCAAGTTCTGCTTCCCTGCTGCGTGCCTCCCCTTCTGTGTCTGCACAGCCCCATCCACTCATCTCTTGGTCCTTACATGACTGCAGGGCCTTCAAAGCTCAGGTTATCACTTCACAGGGCTGAAAGGAGCACAGTGGTTCTGCTCTGGCAGCTCTTACAGCAGGGAGGAGCATTTCCCTTCCTAGAAGCCTCAGCGAACATCTCTTACATCTCATTGGCCAGGGGCCCAGTTTTGAACCAATCACAGTGGCAAACGGGGAGGTATCAGGTGACTCATTTAAACGTGGACTGGTGGAGGGAGGAGCAGTCCAAGCCCAGCCATGCGGCCAGAGGAGACGAACTCTCACAAGGAAAGTCAGGGGAAAGCAGAAGTAGAGGAAAGGCACAGAGTGGCAAACCCTGATCAGTGTTCACCATGCGCGCCAACACGCTTCCCATGACGCTGGCGCCAGAATCAAGAAGTCTTCAAGGCAGAAGAGGATACTGAAAAAGAAGTGCACCGCGAATGTTTCGTCACAAATAAAGCGAAAAAAACACGGGCAACTTCTCATTAAGTACCGCACATCAGCACTGTCGAGCCCGTGGGGCAGCAGCTTCTCCCGCCGACGTCGCTTCGCTGGGATTCCTGAGGGTGATGGGTCCTATTAGCGCAGCAGGGAACCGGCGCAATTAAAGGCCCAGGCCTGAGGGCAGCCTCTTCTCCTGTCTCAGAGGGCTCTACGCGTCGTTCGTTTCATGCAGGTGGCACTGTGTCCCGGGAGTTCTTAGGGACAGATCTGTACAATCCATCATTTTTTTTTTCTAAAGTCTCCTCAAATGTCACAGAATGATAATGACACAGAAACACTGACTGCTTCCCAGAAGTCCTCTGGGGATGAATGTGGAGGGACAAGGACAGTTTTAAGAACGGACCAGTAGCTGGCGTAATGGCTATGGCACTGGATTCCCACATAGCTGACGGCGGTTCAAGTCCCAGACCCAGTGCCTTTAACTTCCAGCAGGCCCATGTGTGTGCGTGCCCAAGATCCTGAGAAGAGAATGGAGGAGAAGGGATTGTGGCGTGCCATCCCTCCCCCAGGGGGGGTGATTTCTCGCTTTCTGTCTGTCTCTGTCTCTCTGGCAAGCGCAAATGCCCTATAGAGAAAACCTCCCCCCAAAAAAAAAAAAAAAAAAAAAAGAACTTCCCAGTCATGTGGTCAAGTACCCACCCTTCTGAGGGGCACATGGCAATCTGCCTTCCCTGACAAGAAAAAAGAAATGAGTACCAGAAAGATTCATGTCTGAATGTTTGTCAAAAACAGAAAATGCTTCTGAGATACTACTGTCCCCAGTGAAATGGAATGCCCTGGACTCCAGCAGGTGCCACCACTACTGGTCATATCACCAGACGACAAAAGCTGCTCCTAGTCGCCCTGACCGCAGTGTGGCATCATCTCCTTACAGGAGTAAGTCTCAGCAGAAAAAGGGCCCTCATGGCAGAAGGAATCTGCAGATGAATGAGTTCTGAGCACTGACCCCGAGGCGGCAAACCTCACCTGTCCACACATCCACAACCTTACCATGACCGCGTGTGGGTAGAGCGTATCTCCCCACCTCCTGTGTCTTTGGACCTGGTCACGTGTCTTGCTTTGACCAAGTATTTAGAGGCAAAACATGCCAATTCTCAGCCTCAATCTTGAGGGGCTTCTGTCTCCATGTAAGACATGTGTGCCTCTGCCATGGCTGTGAGAGGGATGTGCCAGGGAGGGGTGAGTGACATGGATGCCACCTTCACCCACACAGCATGCCTTGTCCCCGGAAGAACTTCTGGATTTCCTCCAGGATTTGTGGGCCTAAGACGAACATGTGCTCTCCATGAACATCCGCTATCATACCTCTCCTTCAGGCTGTCTCCCACGCTCCCTGACCCAGGACGCACCTCGGGCTGACCTGAGAAGCACCGATGTGCTTGGTCCTCATAAATCAAGCAGCGATGGGTAACTAACACAGAGAGGAGACGACAGCACAGCCTCTTCTCAGTAATGAGTGCAGGCTTCATGAGGTGTGCTGAGAGGTGATGGATTCTGGGTAATAACGACCCAGGAGGGGCACCTCATAACCATACTGTGAGCTCCTCGGTCCCCCATTTATTACTCACCAGTCCTGGCGCTGACACCAATAGCCCTGCCTGCAGTCTGACTTCCCATCCAGGAAATCCTCCAGGGCGGTATTTACTACTGCAAAGAGATGGACCACATAACATTCGTCATGGACATGGCAAGCTCATCAGACAGCCTCTGTCTAAGCACCACAGACTGGACTCAACATCACGACTGCAGACGTGCACACGTTAGCACCATCTGCACGCATACCACCTCCCAAGCCTCCCCATGATAGACAGGGCCCCATTCCCTGCACTCAGCGTGTGCTGTGGGCAGGCCCCCCTTTTGTGGGGGAAAGATAGCAAAGGCTCTTCCCTGGCAGGCCTATGGTTAGGCAACAGCCCTCCTGGGCAGGACTTGATTCCAGAAGAAAGAGGATTCACTGATGATCGCTGACATCTATTTTAAAGAGCTGGGAGAAGGAGCCCCTAAAAGGGCAACTTCTCTGTAAGTACTGCCGATTCCACCGGCCCCAAACCCTCCCACATCTTCTCCAAAGTTGTCATGTGCACCAAGATGTCATCCCACAGACGGATTGGGTGCTGTTGGATAGTCAAACGGGTGACCTACATCATAAATGAAGTGCACGTCACCGGTCTACCATCCCCTCAGCTACCCTGGAGAGAGGCGCCACTGTTGTGCCTTCAGTGATGGTGCTGACGTGTCCAGAAAGCCATCCAAGGAGGACCTCACATTGAAGTGCCACCACCCACCATGAGTCATCAAACAGACCAGGCCCATGATGAGTGATCTCCCTCCAAAACAGAAACAGGCCCTTCTCCAACACGGCTCCCATTTCCAGGAGCTCTGAGTGAGAGCCAGATCCTGAGGGCCACGCATAACACACGTCACATGGCCCGCCTTCCTCATGCCTACTCAGAGTGGAGCCTTCAATGTCCCGTCCCTGAAGGCTGCATCGGGAACAGGAAGTGCCTCCAGGGTGGGATTTGATACTAAAAAAGAGGTTTCCCGTGTATGTTTCATCATAAATAAAGAGAAGACAACACGGACAACCTCTCCTTCAAGTATCGAAGATGAGCACTGATCCCAAAGCAAACCAGCCAAACAGACACAAAACTGTTGACTCTTCGTCAATGTTGGTGTCACCTCCAAGGAGCTTTCTCAAGTCTACATTGCATCGGGTAGACCAGGTGTCACATGTCTTATGTAAGAAGAGAGTCTGGTTCAAGTATCCCTGATGGGTTTCTGGAAGTCAGCCAAAAAAAAAAAATCCTTTAAAACTTTATACTAAAAGAGATTGTCCATGAAATAGTTTCCACCAACATGGAGAATATATTTTGTACAACCTCTCTCTAGGGATTGGAACTTTCCTGCTAGTAGAACCAGGGTCTCCTTCCAGACATCTGTCAGGCCTCAGGAAGTGCTCCTGGGAACAATGGCTTGCATCTCCAGGTCCATGCATCAGAAGAGTTCACAGATAAATCTCAAATTCGGTCATCAAGGGGGAGGTGGCGTGGTCTGGCATGAGTCGATACCCAGGGTTCTTCATGGAATTGGCCAGAGATCCAAGTGGTCTTCTAGGCAAAGTGCGATTCTAAGATTAGACGTACAAAGTCAAGTTAGATGTAAGTAAAGTGAGTAGCCACCACAGCTGAGATGGGCCAGGGGACCAGGAGTAGGGCCAGCCCCCTCCTCCACATCACACAGCACTTATGCCTTCCACTCCCTTCCAGTCAATTCAGTAGAATTAAGGAATAAAAACAAGTCTCATTTCCTGAAGTTGGTTTGCTGAATGTTTGCTCCAATTCTAGGCTGCCTTTTCTGTTTATTACAAAACTCTTTTGACCATCATTTTGTCATTGTAGGGGGATAGTTGATATCTCCAATCCTGACTGGACTGGAGAGAGAGGAGTCATGAGTTAAGGAAGAGAACATTCCAGGTTTTCTCTTACAAAGTTGTACAATCATTCCCTCCATGATGGACACTAGAACAGAGGACAGAGAAGACAGCTTCAAGCCAGGCTGACTAACTTCACTCTCACAATCTGGCTTTTGACTCTGTTTAACCACCAGAATGCCAAGTCTGCATGAACCCAGCAGCCACCTGTCCCAGATACAGCAGAAGCGATGGCACACTCCCAGTTCTCCATCACATTTCCTCAACTTTCTTGCTCTTCTCTTTGAGGTGCTCTCTGCAGGTGGAAGATGAGGCCTTTGGGCATCAGCTAATGTGGAAGGCTAGCCTATGCCAGTCACAGCTGTCACCTGCATCTGCTGTAGCTCTCACTAGACATAGTAGACTGAGGTGCAGAGACCTCTTCTTCTCTTGACTCTAATGCCATCTTCCTAATCATTCTCTTCCCCAAGTGCCATAGATGAATCAGTAACACCCTGTGGCCACCAACACAAATACACCACCTGCTACTGTGCCTTGGCTTCACGGCTGGCCAGGAAATAAGTCATGCATCCTCCCATGAAGTCCTCCTGAAAGGACCAATCACAACTGTCAGACCCAATGCCACAAAGCACCCGGCCTGGGGGTGACAACTTCTGCCTTGTCTGGGAAACCTTCCAAGTGGTATCTGGCACTGAAGAGTGGTCAATGGAAATGATTTGCCAATATGCCACAGAAAACCTTCCCTCAAGTACCACAGAGAAGAACATCCACAGAAACACAGCCTCTGCCCATATGTCCCCATCACCTCCTCAGCACAGTCTAGATGCAGCGGTCGGTAGATCAGGCACATCCCAGGGGAATGGACACCCTACGGTCAGCCTCCCACTCACTGCTTTTGGATCAGAGTTTCTAACAAAGTCCTTCCCGTCAAGTTGGTATAACAGCATGTATTCCTCCAGAAATGAAATAAATTGGCTCCAAAATTCTTGTTAGAAATAAGAAGGTTCCATTCCAGGCCAATTCCAGACACCACAAGGTCTCTGCTTGATCCCAGAACCAGTTTTTCTTCCCTGAGGTTTTAGGTCCAGAGCATCCTTTCAGAGTAGCCTGAAGACCACAGGGCAGTGATCTGAGCCTCATGTATCATCTGTCCAGGACACACTTCCTGTGCAACTTTCACCAACTACGGGTTGGAGTGACTTCATCTCCATCACTGAAAGTGACAAAGACCAGCCATCCCTCCACAGTGGGGCTGGACAGTGAACTGGGTTGGCCATGGCAAGTCATCAGAGCAAGATGAAGATGAACACGGCCGCAGGTAGCCTACCCGCAGGTTCCAGGATGTGGAGCTGTCCAGGCAGCCAGTGTCCCCAAGATGGCAGGACGTTTCAAAATCCTCCTAAGAATGGATAAAATATTGAAGGTTAGTGGGACAGGAGACAAAAGGCAGAAACATGGGACAGGCTCTGTGGTCAACCATTTATTCATGTCTATGTATTTCTGTCCACATAACCCCTCCCCTGAAGGTGAGGTCTGGGCCAGAAGCCTCCAAAGAGGGATCTGATACTGGAAAAGAGGATAACCAGGTGTGTTTCATCCTCATTAAAGAAACAGAAACCCAGAAAACCTCTCTTCAGGTACCACCGGCTATTACTGACAAGACCACCACCAATTCTTGCCCACACCCAGCACTAAATCCTGAAAAGTCCTGTTAAATATGGATTGCACACTGCGAGTCAGTTGAACAGGTGACATCAGTCAAGATAAGCAAACACAGCCTTTGTGGTCAACCATAGAGTTCTGTCCACTGGATGGGAGCTGACAGTAATGCCCTTCCCTGAAGCTGAGGTCTGGACCAGAAGCCTCCAAGATGGGATTTGATACTGGAAAAGAGGTTAACCAGGTGTGTTTCATCCTCATTAAAGAAACAGAAACCCAGAAAACCTCTCTTCAGGTACCACAGATTAACACTGATAAGACCACCACTGAGTCTTCCCCAAATTCGACATTCAGTCCTGAAGTCCTGTTAAATGTGGATCGCACACCGTGGGTTAGTCGCATTGCTGGAGGAAGACATTAGCTGAGTGCATGCTGTCCGCCAACCATCATCCAAGTGGCCCAGTGGAGCGGACCCCCATGGCACATTCCTGGGGTTGACAATATGGCCAGAGGCGGGTCACAGAAGCTATTGCACTCAAGGGCAACCGCTAGGCAATCTTTTTTCTGTTACCAGAGAGAGGCACAGATGCCCCAAACCAAGGCTGATTCCCCAGGGGTCCTGACAAGTACTCAGCAACAGAAACCCAGAAAACCTCTCTTCAGGTACCACCGGCTATTACTGACAAGACCACCACCAATTCTTGCCCACACCCAGCACTAAATCCTGAAAAGTCCTGTTAAATATGGATTGCACACTGCGAGTCAGTTGAACAGGTGACATCAGTCAAGATAAGCAAACACAGCCTTTGTGGTCAACCATAGAGTTCTGTCCACTGGATGGGAGCTGACAGTAATGCCCTTCCCTGAAGCTGAGGTCTGGACCAGAAGCCTCCAAGATGGGATTTGATACTGGAAAAGAGGTTAACCAGGTGTGTTTCATCCTCATTAAAGAAACAGAAACCCAGAAAACCTCTCTTCAGGTACCACAGATTAACACTGATAAGACCACCACTGAGTCTTCCCCAAATTCGACATTCAGTCCTGAAGTCCTGTTAAATGTGGATCGCACACCGTGGGTTAGTCGCATTGCTGGAGGAAGACATTAGCTGAGTGCATGCTGTCCGCCAACCATCATCCAAGTGGCCCAGTGGAGCGGACCCCCATGGCACATTCCTGGGGTTGACAATATGGCCAGAGGCGGGTCACAGAAGCTATTGCACTCAAGGGCAACCGCTAGGCAATCTTTTCTCTGTTACCAGAGAGAGGCACAGATGCCCCAAACCAAGGCTGATTCCCCAGGGGTCCTGACAAGTACTCAGCAGATGCTGAGGTGTGGTAGGCCAGGCGAGCTGTGTTGTAAATGAAGTGCACACGCTCTAGTCAGCTGTTCGCTCAAGTACTTTAGGATGGTGTAGACAGCATGCCCTCTCTGAATTTGGATGGCTTCACAGCTAGGACGCACTCCAAGCCAACAGATGGCACCAAGAACAAGTCCAGCCCGGTCATATTTGGCGCAGATGTCGTTACCGCCTCGCAGAGGCTCTCTTATGACTCTAGCAGGGTGGAGCTGGCCTTGGTTTATTGTTTCTTTCCCCAAAAGTTGACATATCTTCCAGGAAGTTCTCCAATGGGGGGATTAGATACTGAGGGTTAGTGGACCAGGTCACAAACGGCACAAATGAAGCGTGTGCTCTCTGGTCAACCATCTCATGTATCCAGGCACATGTCGATGCCACTCTCCTTGTTCTCAAGTCACCCCTGACCTCGAAGCCACCAAGCCAGAGCAGTTTGCTGAGAAGAAGGCTGCCACGCACGAGTTATCGTCACACACAAGACAAACATCACAAACCCCACTGGGTTGCACTGAGCACAGACTAGAGTCCCCACCGCACAGTTGGTGTTAGCTCCGGAAAAGCTTGCAAGGCGGGATTAGATACTGCAAAGAGGTCGACCGTGTAATGTGCGCCATAAATAAAGCGAACGCGCCACGGACCACCTCTCTCCAAGTACCAAGCAGCAGCAGTACTGACACCAGGACAGTGACTCTTCCTCAAAGCTGATATCACCTCCTCGAAGTCTTTCAAGATGAGATGTGATATTGAGAAGAAGTAGACCATGTGTCCTACGTCATAAATAAAGCGTACACACCACGGTCAACCGCATCTTCAAATACCATAATGTGATGCTGACCACCACCTCTCTTTCTTTAATTTGGTATCACCTCCAGGAAACTCTCAAAATGTGCATCATCAACTACTGGTGATCAGCAAATGTGGTAATGACCCACAACTCATGTCCAATGGCGCTACCACCTCCACCTCCGAGATGCCCTCTATGGCTGGGTCTGGGTACTGAGTATTGATTGGGAGACCACATGGCCAATGTCATGAATAAAGCACATGGTCTGCAGCCAGTGATCTGTGCTGGACACACCCACCACACGGGCCCTGCTCTCAAGTTGGCAGGGCCTCCAGAAAGCCCCTGAGGCTGACCGATGCTGAGAACTAGTGGACCATGTCACATTTGTCATAAATGACACATATGCTTTATGGCCAACCATCTCTCCAAGTACTGTGCAATGATCCAGAAGCCAGACCAGTGTGTCTCCCACGAAGTTGGATTTTGCCTCTGGGAAGCCCTCTGCGACTGAATTTGATATTGAGAAGATGTGGACCATATTACATACGGCACAGAGATAGCGCATGTTCTACGGTCAACCATCTTTTCAGGTACCGTGGAAAGGGCTGATGTCACAACCGGCGTCTCTTTCCTCTTGTTAGCCTCACCTCCAGGAAGGCCTTGGAGGCTAGATGCAGTATTGAGAAGAGGCCACCAGGCAATGTCTGCTACAGATGCAGTGGATGCAGTAAAGAGGAACCTTTCAAGGACTCAGAGTAGAGAAGACACCAGAACTAGTGCTATGCCTGATACTTAGTACTGCCTATGAGAAGCCCCCCAAGGTGCATCTATTATTATGGAAAGGGAAACCAAGTACCATGCATTGAAAGTAGAACATATGAAGCATGGTCAATTTCTGCTAAGTACCCAGAAATAGAACTGGTAGTAAAACTGGTGCCTCATCTCCTGAGGGTGACATGGCCTCCCTGGAGAACTTCAAGGCTGAAATTTCATATGGAAAAGAAGTAGACCATCTTACATATGTTGTTAATAAAATACATGCAGTGTGACTGAACCCTCTTCAGGTACCGTGAGGTTGCTGCTGGTGCCAGAACCAGGGTTCTATCTCTGAGACTGAGACTGGCAGGATCCTCATCAAGTTCTCCAAGACTGGACTGGAGAAAGGGAAGAAGTGGGCCATGGACTGTGCTTTTATCTGTGAACATATGCAGTGGGATCAATCAGATCTTCATGGAGGGTCAGTGCAGAGTCCAGATCTGAAGCCTCTTCCCCTGGCTAGACTTGATACAGAAAAAAGATAGACTGTATACATATTGTCAGTGACAAAAATGAGTCAGTGTGTCTTCAAGTACCTGGAGTGACACTGTCTCATGCACCTGGATCTGCCCCTACATGGACATGATATCCTGAGGTTTGCCAAGGATAGCTTTGAGGATTATGAGAGGCAGTTGGTGGAACATCCCTTGTTCATGAGCATTTGCAGCATCAATGACCATTTTCTTCAAGTCCTATGCAGGGATGCAACAGGACACTTTCCTCGAGGTTATCACTGTCCTGAGGGAGCCCTTTGAGGCTGTGCTTGACACTGAGGAGAGGACTGTGTCATAAGCATAAACAGATAAAGCACACCTCTAAGAGCCTACCATTCCACCAAGATCTGTGGCATTGAGAGGACGCTGAGACCCGTGCCTCTTCTCTAACTTCAGGCCCTCTCCAGGTTGGATGAGATGGCTGGGCTGGATACCAAGAAGCGGTTTACCGTCCCACATACATACTCAAAATGTATGTGGGACGGTAAACCATTTCTTCAAGTACCGCACGATGGCATGATGACTGAAGAAGGCTCATGTCCACAAGTTGCCTCAAGGCACCTCTTCAAGGCTGTGCTGGATGCAGAGAAGGCGCAGGTCACGGTGTCTACTAAACGAGAGTTGCGTAGTCAACCAAGTCACTGAATGAGGTGGAACAGTACTGAGACCAGAATCAAGGTCTCCTCCCCAGAGATGGCGAAATTTCCCAAGGCAGAACTTGATACAAGAAGAGCGAGATTATGTCATTTCGCATCATGCAGAAAAAAACATGCCACAGAGAAAACCATCTCTTCAAGTGTCATGGAGGAGCTCCAGCAGAGGTACAGTGGTGCCTTCACAAATTCGGTGTTGTTTCCAGGAGCCTCGGGGATGGATTTGATACTGAGGGTTAGTGGACCGTGTTACATACGTCACAGATAAAGCGTACGCTATACGGTCTACTATCTCTCCAAGTACCACACAGAGACGCCGAGGACAAAGGCTGAGAACACATCCAAAAAGCCTTTCAAGGCTCTGAGCTGGGTGGAATCAGGGCAGTCGAGCACAACACATGCATCATGCGACAAGCACATACAGGCTGGGAGTCTCATCTTCGTGGTCAGGGTTCAATGCCAATGCTGGAACCAGTGACTCATTCTCAAAACTGGTCACTCCTCCAGGGAACCCTCCAAGGCTGAAGTCCCACTGAGCAGAAGTGGGTGATATTATGGCTTCCATCATTCCATAAATACCGATCAAGTGCTTACTGTGTACCAGGCACTGTACGGGTCTGAAGGAATGGGTAGGTGGGTGCAGTGAAAGGGAGGGCATGGCATGTGGTTAACAGAGTGGTATAGGGAAATCAAAATCAGAAACACAGTGGCTGTGTGCAATGAAAAATAAAACCTGCCAAGTTAGATTGAGCAGGTCAACCAAATATTGCCAGGACACATGAGGCCTAGGCCCTACCTATTCATAAGCCCTCATCTTTGACAGAAAAAAATTATGCCATAAGGCAAGACTGATGGCTTCCATCTCTGCGCCAAAGTTGGGAGGATTTCCTGAAGGTTCTCTTGGGTGGGACTGAATTCTGATCAGTAACATGTCATTTTCATGAGCAAAGCAGGTGTTGTTTTGGTCCATCGCCTCCCTAAGGTCAGAATCCCTGTCTCATCCCCAAACTTGGCACTGCCTCTGGAAAATCTGAGACTGAACTTAGTATTGATAAGAAGTGCACATTAGTGCAAACAGAGGAAACTTCAACACAAGGAAGCATCTCTTCAATGCCATGGAGTGGGACAGAGGTAGTATTGAGTCCATGAAGCCCTCCAAAGTTGGCCAGGCTACTGGGAAGTGGTGGATCCTGTCACACGTATCTTTCCTCATTGCATACACCACATGGGCAACCATCTCGTCAATACCAGGGCTGAGGATGGAACTGTTGTCTTTGCCCCTGCATTGTATCACCTCTAGAAAACTCCCCAGAGGGTGCATTTAATGTCCAGGAAATATAGGCCTTGTTACTTGAGTCAGACATCAGCCAAAGGTAACCGGAAATACCATGGAGCAGTGCTGAAGCTAAACCCATAGTTCTTTTCCCTGATGTTGGCAACACCTCCAGGGTGCCCTCCGAGGATGGATTGGATACTGAGAGTTAGTGGACCATGTTACATAGGTCAAAAGTCATAACGCCTACGTTCCATAGTCTACCATCTCTTCAGGAACCATGAAATGGTGCTGACCCTCAGAATCCGAGCCTTTTCTCTGAGGTTGGCGTCACTTCCGGAAAGCTTTTTGTAGCCTCAGTTGGCCCTGGGAAGCAGGCGCATGGTGAACATAAATAATCCCCTCCTCAAATTTGGGGGAGTAGTGTTGATGGGGAAGAGAGGACCTCTACCCTGAAGTAGCATCTCCTCTAGGAAGTCCATGCCAACTCAGAGAGATCCATAAAAGGCAGACCATGCAATGCTGACTATGCTTTGGCCACTGTGGTCAACTATCTCTTAAGTAAAGGCAGTGGTTTGCTCTGTATGGCAGAATGAGACACTTTAAGGGCAGAGCTCATTAAATGAAACAAGGTCATCTCTAGGTAATGACCTACCCAAGTTATGACAGTCCTAATATACAGTCACATACTATATACCTGTCATAGAGTACATACTGCCATATAGTACACCACCCCTGTACACCCAAACACAGAGCTAAAAGGGCAGTGGGCTCCTTTATCTATTGGTCAACATTAGCATCTCTTCCTGGAGGTCTTCCTTGAGCTTCCCCATCCCCTCCCATAGCCTAACTCTCAATAGTACCACTGGACATCAAAGGGATGCATGAGATTGGTTAATCTCCATTGGAAAAGGTAAGGGCAGGCTATTGGGCAACACTGCAGGAGAGTATGGCTGTCCTCCAAGGTCCTGAAGCACAACATACATAGTGTCATCCCTTTGTCACAATGTAGTTGTTGAAGTCCAAACTCCTTAAAATAGTATTCCAGGCTTCAGCCTTCATCCACCATCTTTCTTCCTGTGCTTCCTGTACGTATCGGTAACGCACACTGACAGATGACCCTCCATGCCTCATGAAGTCTCCACACACCCTTGTCCACATCGGCCCTTCAACACAGAGCTCACCTCTGCTTGCATCTCTCTCAAGACTAACCAAACGTCAGTTCTTCCCTTAGTCCTGATATCACCTTGGCCAGCTCAGGGCGTTGTCTCCTGGCCCCCTGCGCAGTAGCCAGCCTAAATGTCCCCTCTAGCCCAATCACAATTCTCATGTAGTCAGTCGCAGAAATAAACTTGTGTTTCTTAAATATCTATGGGAATGTGCAGTTAGAGTGGTATAAAATATTTGCTTTCCTTTAGCTTCCTCGCGTACAAGAGGACACTCATGTTAAAATCATTATTGAGTTGAATGTTATCTTCTAGAATTTAAACAGAAAGGCTGGACCACAACAGAAGATAAAGTACATGAGACTGAACTAGCGAAATAAAATTTTAGGACTTTTGACTAAAACATTACTGATCTTCTTCTATGCTTTATTTTCCAGAGTTAAGGATTTCTGTCTTCTCTTGAGTTGTCATCAGGTCCATGCATGTACTATTTGAACAGAATGCTAACCTGTTTCCTGGCTTTAAGTCCTAAGCAAAGTTCTCTTAACATTTTTTCAATTTTGACTTATTAAAGCTGAAACTGCCTTTCTTGAAATTAAATATATATATTAAAATACCTATTTAATGAGCACATTAAGCTATATAGCCTCAGCTAGGTGATACTTCACAGTATATTCATTCTACTCACAGAGTTTCATACCAAAAGTAAACCATGTGTTATGTGTGTGTATATGTCCATTTATATATATATCAGCTGACTTACTATTGAAAGTAGTTAATTAAGATATTTTGTGAATAAATAAAATGTGGAGGGGAGGAAGGAATGGAAAGCAACTGCAGACATCAGAGACAGTGTGGGAGGAGGGTGGGAGATGGCAGAGAGTGAGAAATAGGGGGAGGCAAAGAAAAAGAATATATATATATGAAACAAGAAATGGAAAATTATTTGTTGATGATAACATGTATGATTAACCCACTATATAGTGTACTCTGGATGGGAAATCACATTTTGTATGCTGTGATGATGATCAGTGAATGAATGTAAAATTAATTAATTAATTAATTAATTAAAATGAAAAATAATTATTGTAAGGTATTGCGTTCAAAAGTAAAAAGGATTACTGTTGTAAATGAGCAGAAAACATTCAACAAGACCTCACTAATCAAGAAAAGCTCCTCAGAAGGCTAGAGTAGAGGATAAAGGGTGAGGGGATGAGGCCAAGAATACAAGCAATTACAGGAGACAATACAGGGTGGAAATAGGAGGCTGAATGGAGCATGGGCCAATGGACCATGGACCAATGGAGCATGGAACAGATGGAACATGGTAACCAAGGGAGTATCTAGGTGAATGGAGTATAAAGAGCCAGGAATCTGCCATAAATAGATCTGAGAAACTGGGCAAGGGCCAGATCATGCAGGCCCTCACCAGAAGTTAAATATTTTAGACTTTATACTCAGGCCAAGGATAAGCCATTATTAACTGATGAGGACGTAGTAAGTTTCACATTTTTATAAGACTTCTTTTGCTAATGTAAAAAAGAAAGTGTTGTCGTGGGCAAGAATGGGCTCAAAAAGAGCAAGAATCTAAAAGAGAGAATGGCACCCTGGATGGGAGTCATGGAAATGAGGAAAGTGGAGGTTTGAGAATTTTTTTTTTTTTTTTAAAGAGCCCAAGAGATCTGGCAACATCCCAGACGTAGGGAAGGAATGGTGAGCAGTGAGGAGATGTCCAGAATCCTTGCAAGTGTCTGACACAGAAGCTGGCAAAGGGGCCACTGGTCTGACCTGGGAAACACTAGGTAGGTGACGACTTGAGGAGAAGGAGTTGAGTTCTCCATGTGCTGCAGCTGCAGTGAGAAAGTCTACTAGAGAGGCTCAGGAGGCCATGCGGAAGAGGTCATTGGTGAGTGATGGGATCAGAAGCAAGGCATGGGAAGGCCACCAAGAGGTGGCAACTGGGGAAAGGTAGCTAATGTAGACTGGAGATTTTCAAGTTTAAAGGCACTACAGCCTTTAAACTTCTGGTCAGAGTGACCAGAAGGCTTGAGACAGCAGGAGAAGCTGAGAAGGGTGGTGTAAGGTTCCTGAAGAGCTGAGGGATTCAGCTCACCTTGGAGAAAGGCATGCCATTGCTTCCCCCACTGGTGATCAGGAAAGGAGAAGCACCAGGGGTGAGGCTGAGGTGAGTGGCTTGAACATTTGATGGCTTTTATTTTCTCTGCAACTGTCACTGGAGAGGTGGTCACTCAGATCTCCCCCAGGTATTGGGACTCCTCTGGCACAGGAAGGTGCCACTCTGGCTTCAGCTTTCCATCCCTGGTGTCCAGCACAGGGCATGCATGCCTTGGAGCAGTGAAGAATGAGGAATAAGAAACCCCAATGTCAGAGATACACCTAAAAGCCATCCTCTCCACACATGGATGCCCAGCACAGGCCTGAACAGTTCTTTCTGACCTCCATGGCTAGTGCTTGGCTGATGGCCCTTCTCACTTGCCCAGGCCCCAATCATGGCTATACTTCTTCACCTGTCCATCCTCCCAAAGGCATACAGGCTCACCCACTCATCCATGACTCCTGTTCCTTGAGAATCACATGTCCATTTACTCCTCAGCCACTTGTCCTCTCACTGATGTGCCCATGAGTTCTCTCAGATACTTAGTCACTGAGTGCACATTTTCCAGCATCGCCCTGTGCAGAGGGCCAGGCTGACACAGGGCCTCTGCCTTCCAAGAACTCACAGTATAGACGGGAGAAAGACAGATTCTCTACACACAAACTGACAGGTAATCATGGAAGTGCACAAAGCGGTTGAACTTAAGGTCAATGCCATCTGTAGTCCAGAAACACCAGAGAGTCCTGGCTTCTACAGTGAAGGCCAGGCCACAGAGGCAAGAAAGGCCACTGATGCCTCCCAAAGCATATGGCACAGGCGTAGGAAGAACGCAAGCAGAAGGCAGGGATAAACCCCACTACTGCTCTATCACTTGGGAGGGTGTGAAAACAAGAGGGACGGAGAAAGCGGAGAAACACTAAACTCAGTTTACCACATACGACAAGGTCAAAAGACACCATTTCACTTTCTGAAATAGAAAAATATTAAGCATTGGTTTTTTAAAAACTGAAATGTTAGCACCAACAGACTTATTAGAAACTGGTTGTGTACTTTCTGAATTACCAGGAAAAAAAAAAAGATGAATGTAGCCTATACGATATAATAAAACATAGCCAGAGAGAAAAGATGAAAAAAGGTAACAAGCACTAAGTACAATTATTTTAAAAAGTTTAAACATGACAATCAAAGGAGAAAATATAAATAGGTACTATACCCTTAAAAAAAAAAGATTTTCAATTTGGGTCAAAAGCCTCAAATCTAAACTATACATAGCCTATCAGAGACATACTTTAAATAAATAAACTCAAAAACTTTCAACACTAGGGATATCCAGACAAATAGAAGGCCTTGATTTTCATGCATTGACTCTCAGACAGCCCATACAGTCATGCACTGACATATCAGAAACCACAGAGCTGACATAGCAGCTGACTGCCAGCAAGTGACTACCAACGGCATGCCCAGCTGTGTACATACAACTTCCTCAATTGCACAATTTGTTTGTTCAATGAATTAATTATTTCATCACAGAGTTTCAAAGGACGTTCTGAGAGGCATTTAGAGTACCACAGGGCACTATGAAGAAGGTACCCAGCATCCACAACTGGGGTCACTGCCTGGCTATAAGCAAGGCAGATCATATTTTATCTATTTTACTTATTGGGTTTCTGATAATATTTGGTCTCAATAAAGGGTTTAGCTACATTTGGAAACCAGCATTTAGTTTTATTTTGCTCTTATTATTTGATAAATAAGAGAAAATGGAAAAAATAAAATTGCTAATACCTGTGTTAAGAGCAAAGGCCTCACATATACTTAAGGAATTAAGGCAAACATGGCAATCATTAGGCAGACCCAACGTGGTCAAAATTTAACCTAAATAATTGAATTTAAGGCAGTCAACTTGTGTTTGAAAAAGAACGAAGTTAAAAAGCATCCATGCAATGTTAGACATTGCCTGGAAAAGTGAACTCTCAAAGAACAGAATTCGTTGGAATATGCAAGTCTCCATTTCAACTTTCAAGCAATACTTTGCCTTCAGTATAGGTTCCCAGAGTCAACTAGAGGAAACGGAAGGTTACCTAACTTAGAAACACTAACGGGTTAGGGAAAAATTGTGCTTCTGCAATGTCAGGTCATTAAACAAGTTGGTAAAAAAAAATCTCTCAAAGATGGAAGGTATCCACAACAACGATAGAACATTCATGAACATTTACACCAGGAATAAAATAGCATTCAAAAACGGGAGAAAACAGAAACACAGTTTCTAGAACCCTCTCAGTCCTAAACACATCAAAGAGGCAAAAAGTAAATGATAAATATACCTCAAATATGAGGCAACATCATACTTTATAAAAAAATTAGAAATAAAGCGAAGATGCTTAATTTCATCTATATAAGGTTGCACTGTCCAAAAAGGTTTACTCAATATAAAAGAAATGGGCAAATGCTATGAACTATCTAGAATGAAATTATTAATATTTATAAGCTTACATAATTTTTATATAATTTTATCCAAAAAAATCAACTAAAAAAAAAATTAGATGTCTAAACTAGAATCTACCCTATCAACAAGTAGTACATCTTACCTTTGAAGGTACATGAAACATTTACAAAATTGATTATATTAGAAACAAAATAGACATCAATAAATTACTGTAAAGTAGAATTTATATATGTCCAAATTCTCCAGCCACAATAAAATATAACCACAATTTAATAAAGTATATACACCACATAATCCAAATTAATTAGAAATTAATTTAAAGATGAGCTCTACTTTTGCATATTTAATCCACATAATCATTTCTTCTAAGAACAAGAAATAAAAAACATAAATACAAATATC
The DNA here is from genome assembly GCF_000334495.1 of Tupaia belangeri chinensis. Taxonomy (NCBI): domain Eukaryota; kingdom Metazoa; phylum Chordata; class Mammalia; order Scandentia; family Tupaiidae; genus Tupaia; species Tupaia belangeri. The sequence goes on along the minus strand of NW_006160193.1, from coordinate 4,876,317 downwards.
TTAAAATATTGAAAAGACTACATATGAAAACTTATGAAATGCAGTCAAAATTGAAGCCAGAGGCAAATTCATAGTATAAAATGTTTTCATTATTAAAGAATAACAACAAAGAATATGTAGATAGATCCATAAAACAAGCTTAAGGAGAACAGAAGAAAGGAATAAACAAAAATAGAGGCAGATATTATTGAGTTTGAACACACACAAAAACACAGTTGAACTGATAAATTGTTCCAAGATCTGATTCTTTGAAAAAGCCCTAAAATATACACTCCTCTAGCTCATATATAAAAAAGAGATAAAGTACACACATGACAAAGGTGTCTATATTCACAGATATAGATAAAAGAATACTATGAGTCTCAGAAAAACAGATTTATTTTCTAGAATTATTGGGTTATAGGAAAAGTCATGATAGATTTTTCCATTTGTGTGTGTGTGTTTGTAAAAATGCACCATGATTTTTCCAATGATCCAGTAAAAATAATAGTTAAAAAAGAATTACTGAACACTCATGTTCTTATCACAGTGCAAAGTATTTTATCTCTTAGTCATCACAGTGGCCCCCATGGCTTTCTTGGTATCTCATTTTAAATCATTTAACAAATGAGTAAATTAAGAATCAGGGAAGAGATATAAGTTCCCCAAGGTCATATGGGAAATGACAGAGCAAGAACTTGAACCCAGCTTGTCTGATTCCAGTGCCTGCACATTTAAGCACTGAGCTATATTAGAAACAGAATAAAAAGTCTAAAGATGTAGAAAATCTAAAGAATTCAATAAATACAGAAGAAACAGGTATTGCCAAAGACTTATCCCAGGGGAATTACATAGGTGAGTTAAGCTTTCATAGACTAGATCATTCAAATGATGTATATATGGTACAGAATATAGAAAAAGATGGAATTTTCCTAATCCATTTTACAAAGCCAGCATAACTTTGATACTAGAAACCCAACAACAAATAGACTGAAAAACCCTAAAGTAAATACTAGCAAGGCAAATAGTGTAGTATATTAAAAGAATGATATGCCATAATCAAATAGAATTTGATCCAAAATGTTTCAAAGTCATGAAACGTAATTATAATTCATTGTGTCAACAGTTTGAGAGAAAACAACATGAATATGTCTATAGATATCAAAAGAATTTTCATAAAATTCTAAATCCATTCATGATTTTAAAATCATACATGAATAAATACTTCATTAGCTTTATAACATCTAGGCTGGAAAAAATGAACTATTATCATATTTAACAGTGAATCAGAAACAAGATCTCTGTTATCAACAATTTAATGTTTTAGAAGGTCTAGCCAATGTTATAAGCAAGAGAAACAGATGAGAGAAAATGAAAAGAAAAATTGCATCATATAGATATATAAATAGCTCTTTACCTAGAAGTTCCAAAACACTCAACCAAAAACTTGTAGAATGAGGGAATTTAGTAAGACAAACTATTTACAATGCATACATAAACACTTCTCTACATACCAGTAACAACCAGTTAAAAGTAAAAGAAAATGGACCAAATTCACAAAAAAAGCAATACTTAATTCCTTGAAATAAACTTAATGACAAATCATAAATTTGTCAAATTTGAAGTCATGAATGTGTATAAATGTAGATCTATAACATATCACACCAAAATCAACCATTAAAATATAAATTCTCTTTAAAATAATTTACAATTTTATAAAACTCCACAGAAAATCTATAAGAAATGTTCTTAACTTCACAATATTACTAAAGTTCATCTGAATGGATAAACAAATGAGACTAACTCAGAAATCTTGAAAAATAAGAATGAACAGTATTGCTACTGAAAAAAAAAACCACATCATAACAATACCGTATATTAAAACAAAGCAATACTGATATAAAAATAGACAATGCAATCAATGCAATGCAATAATAGAAGGCCAAACAAGAACCAAAGCTATAAAAGTAAAGAATGTAGTAAATGTAGAAATAGGACAAACAGTTACTTCTAACCATCAATGGCTAGATTAAAGATTCAAATATAAAAGATAAAATCATGAAAAGCTAGAAAAGAATAGAAAAATAGTTCTATTTGGGACTTTCCTAAGCAAAAAGAAAAATACAAATGAAAAATCACTAACAGTTTTCTTGAACATAACAAGTTTCAAAATAAAACTAACTAAATACTCTATGAACAAAATAGAATGGCAAATGAATAACTGGGAGGTGGGAGAACATTGGTAACATATAATAAAAAAAAGAATTACTGTTCTTGCTTAAAAAGTCTTATGCAATAAAAATAAAAGATGAACACACCAACAGAGAGAAATGTATAAATGGCTTTTAGTTCAATATGGTGATTTAAATACAGATGTTTGATATGATCTCCCTCTTGAAACTGTGCTAAGTGAGAATAAAATTTTCATTTTGAGCAGTACTGATTCAGATACAAATCAAATACAAACAAACAAAAAAGGCCTGAATTCTAAACTAGCAATAAAGATAGATGAAATAAAATCTAGTGAATTCACTGGAACCCATAGGAGTATCAGGAATTGAGAGAAGTGGGTACTCCTGGATGTGGCAGAAAAAGCTAGGCCTAAATAAGATGAATTATCTGAAAATATGTTTAAGAAGAAGGTAGATCTCAAATTTCTCATCCTGTGCAGAACTCTCCCCAACCCTGAGAAAAGTCTAATATGCATTACTTGGAGAAGGAAAGGCAGAGGTGTCTAGAGCAGAGAGAGCAGGTGCAGTTGGTGACTAGGGTTCTAAACCAGAAAGAATAGCAATATAGAATGTACAAGCTGGATGTAGAGACCCTTAACCTTTTTTCACAGCCTTCCAGAGCACCAGTGGGCAGAAATATACTCTCTAGGCCAGAACCTTCTTTGGAGCATCTGAACAATCTGAAAGAACAACCTAAAAATGCCAAAACCTGGGTTTCCCAATGGAAAGACCAGTTTGCTCTCATGCTACAATAAAGCTCACAGTTCACAGGGCCTCCAGAAAGCTCATTTATGTGTGTGTGTGTGTGTGTGTGTGTGTGTGTGTGTGTTGTATCTATACCAACATGCATATATGTATATCTATATCATCTATATCCATATCTGTATCTATATCTTTATTTATATCTGTCCTATCACCAGAGTTGAGGAAAGCATCAAGCAAGAGAAGGTAGGGACACACACATACTTGGATGGAAAAAGCAATAAAAAGAAAGAAAGCTTAAAAACTCAGTAGGGAAAATAGAATTTCAGAAGACCTATCAATATAATCAGAGATATCAAAGAATTAATTGCATTCATAAAACAAGATTATACAAAATAATATTTAGAGTATAATAGAAAGATTTAAAGATTAGAGACATGAAAGCAAAAAAAAATGAAAACAGCTTAAAAATAAAATAGCTGAATAACTTATTTGACAAAAAATTAAGATTTGAAAATCAGGAGAAAATATGAGATTATTAGAGCATCAGTCAAGGAATTATATACATAACAAATAAAAGAAGTGCTAGAAAGAGAAAATAGGTGTAATAAAACTATCCAAGCAATCGTTCAAGAAAAAATTCTAGAACTGAATAACATGAGTTTTCAGGTCAATGGAGCCAGGTATATCAAGACACTGGATTGAAAAAACTGGCACATATAATCTATGAAATACTACTCAGCCATAAAAAAATGAGACCCTGACATATGACAAAAAGTGGACAAATATGAAATATTTAATGCTAAGTGAAGTGAGCCAGACTATGACAGACAGGCATTGTATATCCTCACTTAATATATACTGAATATCTTCACTCTATAGTAGAAACAGAAAGATTGAAAGGCATAATAACAGGAAGACCAATTGTAAATACTACAGACTGTATAGAAGGGGGTGGGTAATAAGGGGTAGAATGAAGGGAATCAAGGGGAAAAAACACAGAACATTTGATAGACACAAAATGAAAATTTATGTGTTGATAATGTATATGGTAATGTCTTTGATTTGGGCTAATATGCATCATATTCATGCTGGGAAAAATGATGCTGCATACTGAAAAGATGTACAGTGATTAAATTTAAATAAAAATAAAATAAAAGACACAAACACAAAATTTTAAAATGCTAGAAAACAATGAGAAAATCCTACACCTTCCTGAAAGAATGAAAAAAAAAGATAATATACAAGAGATCAGGAATTACAAAACTTAGTAGGGAGAATAGTACCGGAAACTAGACAATAATGATTTATGATTTCAAATACTGAGTTAAAAAAAGTTTTCGACTTGGACTTCTATACCTAGCTAAACTATCAAAGTCAGTGTGGAATAGAAATTTTTCTTTCAGATGTGAAAGATCTTCAAAAATCTACCTCCCATTAACCTTCTCTTGAAACTGCTGAGAGGATGCATTCTGGTGAAACAGAGGAATAAATCAAAAAAGATGATGACATAAAATCTACAAAATCAGGAATCCAACCAAGGAAAGAAGATCAAAGAAGAATGAAGGGAAAACCCCAAGATGGTGGTAGAAATCCTAAAGATACTCAAAGATAACCAATCTATAACAAAACATGCAAGGAGTCTCTAGTTAGAGACTTTTTTTCCAACAGGGTGAAACACATTCAGAAAAAAAAAAAATACATAAAAGCAAACAAACAACAACAAAAAACTAATCTGTTTGTTTGAATTTGTGCTGAAAGGCTTGGGATAAATATGATCTAAGTTTATAAAAATGTAACTAGTTGATCAAAAAGAAAGAAAAAAAAGAGAAACAAAACACAAGATAACTATTTACTCAGGAAGGGGGTCATGAAAAAAAATAATCATAGTGCTTATATTGTTCAGCATTTACATAATAATGTAAATGTTCAATATTGCTCAAATCAAAGCCAGAAGCTAAGTAGTACTGAGAGGAGCACACAGAAGGATGCGTGTGTGGAGGAAGTAAAGACATATGTGAAGAAAAGTTAAAATTTCATCTAGGACCTTTGGAAAATCAAGGTAATACCTAAGCTTAAAAGAGAAAAGAGAACCAAAAAGGAGAAAAATAAAAATGCTACTTAAAAATACAGATGTAGGGAACCAGCAGTTAGCGTAATGGCTATGTCGCTGGACTCCCACGTAGTCGCCGCGGTTCCCGTCCCGGACCCGGTAGCTTAAAACTCACACCGGGCACGTGTGCGTGCGTGCCCAAGATCCCGAGAGGAGAATGGAGGAGAAAGGATTACGGTGTGACCATCCCCCCGGGGGGTGATTTCTCACTTTCTGTCTCTATGTATGTCTGTCTGGCGAGCACAAGCGCCCTATAGCAAAAACCTCTCCAAAAAAAAAAAAAAACAGATGTAGGGCCAGCATGTGGCATGCTGGTTAGGCACTAGATCCTATATGTGAACTATGTGGTTTAAGCCCTGGACCTGGCAGCCTGAAAAACAAAAATAAACAAACAAACAAAAAAAGCCATGTGAGTATGTGTACAGACCCATAATCCCAAAAGGAAAATGGAGGAGATGTGATTGTAGTGTGGTGAACCGCCCTGGGATATTACTTCTCACTCTCTTTCTCTCCAGTGAGGGCATGCACTCTGTAGCATAAAATATTAATTATAAAAATAAATAACTAGATGTAAATGTCATGATATTGCCATCAGTTAAAGGAGTTAAAGCTACTGCCTCCATAGAGCAGAAAGTAGGGTGTAGTTGAGAGGATAGGGGATCCTGATGCTTCCCCTGAAATCTTGCAGAGCTATAGGACTCATAAAATGATGTATATGCATGACTGACAAAATAAAAGCTAAATGAAACATACAAAGAATCAGAACTAGCAATTCAGACACAAATAGCCAGAAAAGGTATGTGGGAAATGTTCTTTATCACAGGTTATAAAAACTTCAAATGAAAAGAACGAAACGCCATGTGTGTGATAAATAGGCTAAGGTTAAAAACCTTGATAATTCTAAGAAAAAGATACTTCTCGAGCTAATTCTAAGAGTATACGTTGGTATATAGTCTAAGGAGGGCAATTTGGCCATGCACAACCACTCTATTTTAACAATGAACTGCAAGGAATGAATCAGAGACATAAATGAAGATAAATAAAAGTCTCACACAAGACCCAATTTTTAAAATATCTAAATATCCAATAAAAACAAAAACTAGTGAAATCAATTATGATATTTGCCAGAATACTACATAACCTTTAAAAACCTACGAACTTGGAAACAGTCTTGAAAAACACTCAGTGTGCAGTTGGGTGGAAAAATAGGATGAACATGATGAGCTCAACTAAAAGTACACACAGCACACACACACGCATGCACGCGCACACACGTCTCAATTGATAGAAGTAAACAAAAGACCAGAGGCTGTCACCAACGTGCTGGCCAAGGTTCTCCTTGAGTGGTGAGACCAGGGAGGTTCTTATTCCTTTATCTATTTTTTTCAATATTTTCAAGCTCTCACAATAAATATACACTTCTTTTTTTAATGAGAGGAAATATTTAAAAATTTATTATGTACAATAAATTGTGACTATTAGCTTAGAATCTCCTACAGAAAACCTCGGATAGCTCTTGCTTCTGCATCCTCCTTCACAGTAGTGAGTTGGCGGAATGCAATTGCCTACACCACATTTTTTTTAAGAGGTTTTTGCTATAGGGTGCGTGCGCTCGCCAGACAGACAGAGAGAGACAGAGAGACAGAAAGTGAGAAATCACCCCCCAGGGGGGATGGCCACGCCGCAATCCCTTCTCCTCCATTCTCCTCTTGGGATCTTGGGCACGCACGCACACGCGTGAGTTTAACTCACCCGGCGTGAGTTTAAGCCACTGGGTCCGGTACGCGAACCGCAGTCGACTACATGGGAGTCCAGCAACATAGCCATTACTCTAACTGCTGGTCCCCCTGCACCATTTTTTAAAAGAGACTTCAGGCAGTGGTGTGAGGTCGCCCTGAGCACCAATTCAAGCTGCCAAACAGGGCTCTGGTGTCTGCTAAAGCTGCAAAATAGGCATGGCCCCAGCACGTGGGTGGCATGAGAAATGAGCAACTTCTCTGGCCATGCCTGCTCTCCACTCAGAGAAGCAACAGCCAAGAGCAGCCCAGCCTGTGCTTGTTAATGCTCCATGCATCCCGGCCCACCTTGGGCCATGGAATCAACTCCGCCCTATCTAAAGCCCATCTTTGGTGGCCGACAGTCTCTCTTATCATCCAGACCCGGTCCAGCCTTTAGTCACAGGCACACAGCACCACAGAGTATGACCAGGAAAAGTGGAGCTCACCCAGCAAGAACACGCTGCACACAGCACTATCGTCCTCTGGGCAGTCGGGCTTTCAGGTAACCACAACTCCTTGGACTCCGTGCAGATCCACCTTCCATGATGAGAGAGCTGGGAGTTAGCAAACAAAACGTTTAACTCACCCGGCGTGAGTTTAAGCCACTGGGTCCGGTACGCGAACCGCAGTCGACTACATGGGAGTCCAGCAACATAGCCATTACTCTAACTGCTGGTCCCCCTGCACCATTTTTTAAAAGAGACTTCAGGCAGTGGTGTGAGGTCGCCCTGAGCACCAATTCAAGCTGCCAAACAGGGCTCTGGTGTCTGCTAAAGCTGCAAAATAGGCATGGCCCCAGCACGTGGGTGGCATGAGAAATGAGCAACTTCTCTGGCCATGCCTGCTCTCCACTCAGAGAAGCAACAGCCAAGAGCAGCCCAGCCTGTGCTTGTTAATGCTCCATGCATCCCGGCCCACCTTGGGCCATGGAATCAACTCCGCCCTATCTAAAGCCCATCTTTGGTGGCCGACAGTCTCTCTTATCATCCAGACCCGGTCCAGCCTTTAGTCACAGGCACACAGCACCACAGAGTATGACCAGGAAAAGTGGAGCTCACCCAGCAAGAACACGCTGCACACAGCACTATCGTCCTCTGGGCAGTCGGGCTTTCAGGTAACCACAACTCCTTGGACTCCGTGCAGATCCACCTTCCATGATGAGAGAGCTGGGAGTTAGCAAACAAAACAAGACCTGTTCAAGGGCAAGTCTCATTAAAGGGGACAGGGAAGGAACCAGCTTGTGGCACAGTGACAGTACAACTGGACCCATGTGGGCAAAAAGGGTCTGGACTGGCGTCCCAGGACCTCCCTGCACACACTGGACACAAACACATGCACGTGGCCCAGGCCAGCTGAGACAGGGCGGGTCACTGTGTGAAGACCTGTGAGGTCCCTTTATCTCTTTATCTCTCTGTCTCCCCTCTCTGTCTCTCTTGTGGAGTAATGAACTGTTTTATGTAAGCAGTGTGCTTGCATAAAGCAATCAGAATTGCTTCTAATTCTGAACTAATTTTAAAAAGTTAAAGTACCTGTTCACGAGCTACTATGGGAGAGGTGAGCAGGGCCAGAGCCAGTAGTGGCCCGAAACTGGATACGCACATGACAACACAGAAGGAATGGCTGAGAACTGGACTCGGACTGAGGCGTGGAGCACTCGTGCGGGCTGGGGGTGTCACGGAGATCTTCAGAGACTGACGGAGGTGGGAGCTGGTGTGAACTGAGCAACTACAAGTAACACAGTGAGGCTAGAACACGAGATTCAGAAGAGAGAGGCTTGGGGACAGTCGGAACGAGTAAGGCTGTGGCGTCTGAGCCAGGCCCTGCCCAAACACAGGGTTCAAGTACTCTGCGCAGCCGCAGATGCAGCTGGAGTCCAGGAGGGTGAGCAAGGGGCAAGGAGGACTGGCCCGGGGCACAGACATCTGGGAAGGAAAGGAAGTTCAGGGTGCAGCATCGAGGGACTTGGTGACCGCCTGCTCAGCCAGGGTGCAAGAGAGAAGGAGCCATGGAGGACCCTGGTAATCAGGTCAGAGGCCATTCCTGAGACGACATTCAGAGTGTGGCAGCTCGGCCAGGGACATCGGCCACTTGGGCGTTGTCGGCCACGAGCCGCCGACTTGCACTGATGACCTCCTTTACTGCAGGACACTGTCCACACTGGCCCATGGACGGCGTCCCTTTGTCCCACTTCTTTCAGATGTACCGCCGTACTGCCGTGCTCGGCTAAGCCTAACTCACACCCACGCCTCCCCCTCCCCCCCATGCTGGGCCAACATTCCCACAGCTCTCAGGGCTAAGGCAGAGCCTCATGGCCATACCCAGGTGAGGCTGGGTGTGGGACTTGTGCTGGGCTGCAGCACCGTGGCGACCCTGGCCAGTCAGCATCCTCCTGGCCACACCACTTCTGGCCAGAGACCTGATACAGGTAAGAGTTGAGCAGCAGTGGAGGCTCATCCTGAGGCTGCGCAAGCAAGAGTGGTGGGGCAGTTGGGCACCAAACGCAAGGCTCAGGAGTTGGGGACACCAGAAAAGCCAAAGGGCAACAGGGAGGGGAGTCTGCGACTACGTCATGGAAAAAACAGCACCCCACAGCCGCAGACTTGCACTGATGACCTCCTTTACTGCAGGACACTGTCCACACTGGCCCATGGACGGCGTCCCTTTGTCCCACTTCTTTCAGATGTACCGCCGTACTGCCGTGCTCGGCTAAGCCTAACTCACACCCACGCCTCCCCCTCCCCCCCATGCTGGGCCAACATTCCCACAGCTCTCAGGGCTAAGGCAGAGCCTCATGGCCATACCCAGGTGAGGCTGGGTGTGGGACTTGTGCTGGGCTGCAGCACCGTGGCGACCCTGGCCAGTCAGCATCCTCCTGGCCACACCACTTCTGGCCAGAGACCTGATACAGGTAAGAGTTGAGCAGCAGTGGAGGCTCATCCTGAGGCTGCGCAAGCAAGAGTGGTGGGGCAGTTGGGCACCAAACGCAAGGCTCAGGAGTTGGGGACACCAGAAAAGCCAAAGGGCAACAGGGAGGGGAGTCTGCGACTACGTCATGGAAAAAACAGCACCCCACTGGCCAGGCAGGATAGAGCTCATAGCCTGGCAGCCTGCATGCTGCCTAGATTTTGAAACGTGCTGTCTGGGGCCTAAGTCAGGAGCAGGCCAGGAGTTTGCCAGATGCCGCCGTGGGCCTCTATGAAAGGCCACCGAACAGACCCCCTGGGCTGGGTTGCTCTGTTCTGTCCTCATGCGCAAACGATAAACATGTGCAGTCATGCTCTCAGCCTGGAGCCTCTCCCATGAAGGAGGCCAGCCTGACTTCCTGGATGGAAGGCGAGACATCCTGCTCTGTGCAGAGGCCTCTCTGCTCCACACTTGGACAATGCGACCAGTGCTAGGGGCCATGGTGGGGACACAGGATGCTCCCTAGACTTCAGAACGACGGGGCTCCCCATGCTCTTCTGGGCCTGGCACAGGCAGCACCCCCATGGATCCGCTGCAGGGATGGGGTGGAGGAGAGTCAGGATCAGAGTCCCAGGAGAGAAATGTTTGCTCTCTCCAATGGCCAAAAGGACAGGGGGGGATGCATGCCATTGTCCCTTTTCCCGTTTTATGGATGAACAAACTGAGGCTGAGTCACATAGTCAACAGCTCCAGCTCAGACGGAGAGAAGTAGGAATGTCCCTTTTCATGAAGGTTACAGAGGACACTGAGCTCCCTTAGAGCCTGGGAAGCAGGTGGAGGGAAGACAGAGCCCACACAAGTGTGGCTCATGCCACAGAAGGAGAACAAGTCCAATGACAGTGGACACCACGCGCCTTTAAGGCCCAGGGACAGGAGACGCCGGCGTGCGGTCAGGGTCTGAAGTTGTCTTGGGCTGGGAGCAAACTCCTAACTACTCTGCATGGCCTCTGCAGACCACGGGCAGTGCGGGGCAGGGTGGTGAGCTAACCCGCCACGTGCGGCCCACGGTGTGCACCCAAGGCGTGCAGTCGGTGAAGGGAGCAGACTGTCCTTCTACAGGCAAGCAGGCAACACTGAAGAGGGCTCTGTGACCCCTGAGGGGCACACTGATACTGCTCCCGGCAGAGAAGAGGAAAAGGAGGTCAAAAGAGAACAAGGGGGGGCGGGGGCCACGCTGAGGCCCAGCAGTGATGCGACTGCTCTCACAGGGAAAGGGCCCCGTTCTGTGCCTGGGCTGCCTCTGCACACTGGGCACATGTGTGGGTGCCCGTGATCCGGCCAGCTGAGACTGGTCGGGTGGTGGCAGGGAGAGCCTTTGGCAGTGTCTCGCTCTCTCTCCTCACCCCTCCCCAGAAGAAATAAACTTTAAAAAAGAGAAATAACTGCCCTGGCCCGTGTCCACTCACTGAGGACATCAGGGCAGTGGGGTAGCCAGTCACAGGTCACAAACACCGAGAACCTGGGCCACAGGGCCCCATAACGCTATTTCCAGGACACTCCTCCGTCATCGCTCTGCATGGCAAGTGCCTGCTGAGAGCGCCGGTCCTTGCCTCACTGCTGCCCGGGCCCAGGTCATGGCCCTGAGGGCACCTGGGCACAGCACAGCCTTCTTAAGCCGCAGGCCCCTTGTCAGCACAGTGCCGAGCCCAGCTGCAAGTACCAGGATGAACTGGGAGCCACTCTGCCTGGGGCATGGCAGGCTCAAAGCATTTCTTCTTCTCTCCTCTTCGTCAGGTCCCAGCAGGCTCCAGCTCTCAGTCTACGCCCACCCCATTCTGCCCCATAAGAAAGGTGCGCCTCAGACTGCTTGGTCTCTCTCCTAGCCTGGCAAATCTCCAGTCCCTTCCAGTGCCCGCACACTTGTGCCATCAGTGTGGGGACGACATCAGACTCCCACTGGCTTCGCTAAAAGCTTGAAAGAAGAGCTAGTGAGGTGACCAAGCTCACTCAAGTTCCATTAGAGAAGCAAAACCAAACCACAGAATTCTGTCTTGCAGACTGTCAGCCTAACCCAGTGATAGCCGCAGGCTTGTTTTCAACCTTCCCCCCCTTCCCTCCTGTGAGAAGAGGCCAAAACGACCCCCGCCAGCCAGCACAGCTCTGGCCAGTGGCCATGCATTTCAAATGTTGAAAGGGGCCTTTTGCAAATGTTTGGTTCAAGCCCTCATTCGATTGCCCACATCCTGTCCGAACTTCCTGGGGGAGTAAGATTTATTTAAGAAAGGAATAAAAATCCCATGTTCATGCCATTGAGTGAAAACATGCTCCATCCCAGGCAATGCCAAGGACTAAAGTTACATATCTCATAATGAGTCGCAGGCGGAAGGCGAAGTGGGGTTGGCTGGAGGAGGAGGCCAGGGACATATCATGTCCCCCAATGTGGCCTTGCAATTGTTTCTTGGTGTATGTGTGCCTTCCACCACTCCACCAGCAGTCTGGCTGTTAGCTCTTCAGCACCACAGTCTGTACTGGACAGTGGGAGTCCAGAGCACCCAAGACTGAGCCCCTCCAGCTGAGGCACTCCAGGTCTGGCTGGGGCGCAGACTCCTAAAAGATGAAGACAAGCACCAGAGCTCATGACCATGCAGCAGTTTGGAGTGTGGGTTGACCTATTCCACCATGGGGAGGCAGAAGAAGTCCTGCAGATGTCAACAGGGAGAGGCAGACTGCAGAGGGAACCAGAGGCGCAGAGTGCACAGACTCACAGAAAGTCTGCAGGTCAGTGCACAAGGCCAGAGAGCATGTGGCAGGAGCTGTAGCTGAAAGCTGAGCCATGGAGAACCTCGAGGATGAGGCCTAAGAACTTCACCTCATTCTACAGCCCACAGGAGCCACGGGAGGGCTCTAAGGAGCATGAGACTCTCAGGCATCCCTTCTAGAAAGACTGTGCTTACTACAGTGACAACAGACTGGAGGTGGAGACAAGGAAACCATTTGGAGGCTGAGGCAGCCCATGGAGAGCAAAGCTAAGACTGGCATGGAGCTGGAGGTGAGAAAAGTGGACTCTCAGGCTCACTGAACATGCTAAGGGGGTAGGAAGAGTGCTTGGTGAAGACTGAGTGGCAGGGACAGAGGATAGAGGCATCAGAGGTGATAGGAAGAGAAAGAACAGATTTTGACAAAGGGATGTAGGAAGCCAAGAAAGGAAGCAAAGGACCACAAAAGCATGAGAGGTGGGTAATGTTGACGTCAGGCCTAACACAGGTTTGAATAGCCAGCGGGGGTGATAAGAGAACTACAACTGCTCAAAAGCTGTTGAATGCTGTGAGGTTGATATGCCTTTACCCGAGGAATTTTGGGGAATGCGTGGGAACCTAACTCCTGGCTCTTATATCTGGACACACTGATAAGCAAATCTAAAAAATTCTAACACTGATCTCAACTCAACCTCAGTACCCAGAGGTCCTACCTGCAACCAGCATGATCTGAACTTCCCTCATGCCAGGTGAGAGCTTGACCAGATGAGACACAGCCATCTTAAAATGATCAAAATGAGGGGTCCAGATGTCCACAATGAAGATGAGAAAGCCTACCTGATTTGGTTTGAAGTAGGAAGACCAATGGTTTGAGTCCACATCAAATCCTCATGAAGGAAAGAGCTGCATTCCACACCAGGTGACTGAGCACTGACCATCAAGTCCAGAAGAAGGATCCAAGGCCAGGAATGAGAGATGGAATCCAGGGTCAGGAGCCAGCCAAGACAAGGGAGGAACAGGGATGGTCAGTGTCAGGATATAATGGGTGCTGTCCATATATTTATTGAAGGAAGTTGGGGGGAGAATAGAGACAGGGATAAATGGTAGGTATTGGGCAAGTGCCCCACATTGAGTGAAGGTGTGGCCAACTCACTTTCCTCATTGTCTGATTTCTGGTAGAAGGACATGTTATGCTGCCTCAATGGTACATGGTCCAGACAAGCCTGTCTGATCCAAACTGGCATTCTTCCCAGAACTTAGATGAACTCCCCAGTCTTCTGAAACAGGAGAAGTAGGGTATCATGTTAATTTGGGAACTTATAAATAAATGCAGTTGAAATGATCAAATATAGTTACTTTAGGTGGGATGATGAAAACTGGAATTTAACATATTTCTTTCCATATAACATACTATGTACATGGTATATAATGTGTCACTAAAGGCCTTCTAACAAGCTCTTGTTAAACAGCACAACAACTCAGTAAGAGAGATACTATCATCCTCATCTAACAGATGAAATTAAGGCTGAAGGTCAAGAGGTGCCTCACAGCTAACCCAACTTCCACAACTTTCCATTTCTACAACTAGAACGAGGAGGAAGGCCCACTCACTAGAGACATAAAAATAAGACAGTTATTTTTTTATCTCCTGTCTTGGCAGAGGCAAGGGCAGTTTTCGGGAAGACCCAGGGCTTCCATTCCACCATGCCAAGCCAATGTTGCCCAAGGGTGGGCCAATGTCCAGGGTAGTCAGAACTGCCAGTATCCTGTCTCACTGTCTGGCTCTGGACATGGGAAGTTGGCCTTCTGGAGAATATAGACTTGCGTAGGAGAATGCCACAGACCATATGACACACAACACACTTGCCCAAAGAACAGCTTAAGCTTACAGGCCATTCTGAGGCGGGCCACTCTGGTTCCACAAAAGCACATATATTTTTAGCGATTCGTTCATTCATTCAGCAATAATTTGCTGGGCGTCTACTAGACTCAAAGCTGGGCAAGCACTAAGGATACAGAGAAAAATTTGACCCAGTGCCTGGCCCTGAAGGCACACTGGTTCAGTGATGACATGTAAACAGACACCCCTGATAGAGTAGAATGGGTGCTCCAGTTGAGAGATTTATACCCCGCTGGGAAGCTGGGGCATAGCTGTCCTTTTTGGAATAGTCAGGGAAAGCATCACAATGCGAGTTCATTAACTCATGGATAGCTGACTCATCCACTCATTTACTCAGAGTTTATTTATTCCTTGATTACACATTCATTCACTGACTCACTTAAGCACTCATGAATTCATTATTTTACTGATGAACTATAATACATTAATTCTGCCTTCCACTTGCCTATATATTCACTTGTTTACTTATCATTTTATTTATTGACTTGTTTATTTTCTCAGTTAATTTTGTTCAATTTTTTCCTCATTTATTGATGCATTCACTTCTTCACTCACTCATCCCTTGACTTATTAATTTATTCATTTGGTTATTCATTGACTCGTTCAATCATTGATTAATTCATACATTGACTCACGGTTCAGTTATCCCCTCATTACTAATTAGCTTTCATTTAATCAGGAATGCACTGACCTATCAATCCATTTGTCCCTTTGCGCATTCATTTTTTATTTAGCTCACTGACCTATTAACCTTTCATTCATGCACTCATTCACTTTTTGCCTTTTTTATTTACAGATCAACTCATCCACTTATTAACTCACCATGCATTTCTTCGCTTATCATTGATTTAATAGCTCATAAACTCATCATTGATCTATTTACTCATTGTGTCCTCTTTCACATTAATTACTTCATTTATTTGTTCTTTACTCAAAGAAGCATCCACTTGTTAACTCACTTATTTACTCATTTGGTCTTCCATTCACCACTTATGCACCTGCTCATTTACCAAATGTTTCTGCCAAGTCCTAGGCACAAGGCACAGAGCAGTGAAGAAGTCTGCTCCCCAGCATCCTGGAGATTACAGCCTCAGGACTCACCTTTTGCATAAAGCATTTGAAATTTAAGAGTAAGCTGAGGGCATGCCTTTGGTGCTTCTGAGAAGTTCATCTACTTGCCTATTATGTTGCATTGTTATATTTATAAGCAGATCTCCATCTAATTCCACAGAGCAATTAATTTGATGACTAACTACACTGAATTCATATACAAATGCCTTGCTCAACACAGACTCTGACAAAAATTAGGGTCAATGCTTCTTAAACTGAAATTAACACCTTAATATCCATTTTTTAGCACTTTCTCAGATTTTAAGAGCCAGAACAAAAAAATATGGGGCACAGAAGCCTCCTATCACCACATTCAAATAAATCAGTTGACTAGGATTTGTGCCTGGGATAGGAAAAAAATAACCCATGTAAGTGGCACACAAGAAGGTTCAAACTATTTCCTAGCACATGCAGAGTACAGTGCTATACAGTATGTACCATTAAAACTCCCAAAGCACAGGCAATAATCCCAAAAACAGAAAAGTGGGATTGTATCAGGTTAAAAAGCTTCTGCACAGCAAAATAAACCATAATTAGAGTGAAGCAACAACCTTCAAAATGGTAGAATACATTTGCAAACTATGCTTTACATAAGGGACTGATAACCGGAACATACAAGGAATTCAAGTTGCTGGCATACAAAAAAATAATCGACTCAATTAAAAGATGGGCAAATGAGCTGACCAGACAATTCTCTAAGGATGACATATGAACAGTCCAAAAGCCTATGAACAAACAAATGCTCAACATCCCTTATCATCAGGGAGATGCAATCTCACAATGAGATACCACCCCACCTCATTCAGAACGGCTAAGATTTAGAAAGAAAGAAAGAAAAAGAAAGAAAGAAAGAAAGAAAGAAAGAAAGAAAGAAAGGAAGGAAGGAAGGAAGGAAGGAAGGAAGGAAGGAAGGAAGAAAGAAAGAAAGAAAGAAAAAGAAAAAGAGAAGAGAAAAGAGAAGAGAAGAGAAAAAAGAAAAAAGAAAAGAAAAGAAAAGAAAAGAAAAGAAAAGAAAAGAAAAGAAAAGAAAAAAGAGTTGTCAAGGCTATGGAGAAGGGGGACCTTTCCAGAATTCTCCCACATTGTTAGTGGGAATGTAAAATAGTATAGCCACTGTGGAGAACAATATGGAGGTTCCTCAAAAACCTACAAATAGAACTACCATATGACCCAGCAGTTCCACTCCTGGTTAACCACCCAAAGAATAGAAAAACAGTCAGAAAAATACCTTCACATCCTTGTTTATTGCGGCATTATTCATAATTGCTAAGAGATGTGGAACCCACCCAAATGTCTACAAACAGAGGAAGGCACATATACACTATGGAATACAACTCAGCCATGAAGAACAATGAAACCCTGGCATTTAATAGAAAATGGATGAATATGGATGATTTCATGCAAAGCAAACCAGAGTTTGAAAGAGAGGCACTGTATGTCCTCCCTTAGTATACCCTGAATGTCTGTACTCTATGGCAGAAACTGAAAGATTGGAAGGTATAAAAGAATAGAGAGCAACTGTGGATACTAGAGATAGTGTGGCAGGAGGGTGGCCAATGATGGAAGAGTGGAAGGGAGGGATGGAGAGAAGGAGGAAAAAAAGCAGAGCATTTAACAGATGCAAAAACAGAAAATTATCTACTGATGACAATGTGTTTGGTAACATCTTTCACTAGACTAATATGCAGTGTATTCACACTGGTAAAATTCATTTTGTATGCTGTGAAGATGTACAGGGATTAAATGTAAAAAGAAAACACAAGAAAAAATAAATTAATTTTTTAAAAAGAATAAAATGTTTTTAAAAAGATGGGAAAGATTAAGTTTTGTTTCCTACATGTCGATGGTGAAAAATTGTAATAATTATATGTCTTATTTCAAAACACATTTTAATCACTAGTCTACAATGGCCCTCTTGCCCTTTTAACTTATTTGATTCATTTTTCTTTTTTGATTTGTACCACTCATTTGTACCAGTGAGTTCATGCACTCACTGAAGAGAGATAGAGACAGAGAGAAAGAGAAAGTGAGACATCACCTCCTTCTTCTCCATTGTCCCCTCAGGATTTGGGGCACACACACACACACACACACATGCACCTGACATGTCTTTCAAGTCACAGGGTAGGTCTGGGACTTGAACCGTGGAGTCAGCCATGTGAGATCTAGAACCTTAATCACCATACCGCCTGTCGGCCCCTGCCATAGATTGATTTATTAGGTAATAATAATAATAAAATCCATGAATTCATCAGAATTCAAGAACAAAACTAATATTTTGACATCTATCTCTGACCTTATTGTACACAGATTAAACAGATTTCAGAGAAGCAGAATAGGGTGGATAATAATTCTTGTTACATGAAACTTTATTATTAGAATACTTTTTTAAAGAATGATTTATTTAATTTTATTTTTTATTATTACTATTTCAATTTGCTATAGGGCACATATGCTGACCAAAGAGAGAAAGAGAGAAAGCGGGAAGCTGAGAAAGCAAGCCACCAGGTCTAGGACTTGAACTGCAGTCAACCATGTGGGAGTCCAGTGCCTTTAACTGTCATGCCACTTGCTGGCCCCCATTAGAATACTCTTGGTCTCCATTTTAAGTTTCATATATATGTGCATTTCTCATTGTTTATTCATTTAGTCAGTTATAGGTTTTTCAAAAATAAAATCAACAACCAAGAATATATTGCCAACGAGGGAAAAAAATGGACAATTATTTAAATCTTTCTATAGACTCCTTAAACAGAGTGGCAAAATAGTTGGCTCAAACTAAACAAATCCATGGGTCATGATGTAATCTCATGACTGATCATGAGTGGCCACTGTAGTTTCACTCACATAATTACTTTTAACTTATTTAACTATAGATAAATTAATATCTAATTAATATCTAATTAATAAAATTCAAGCGAGGGAACCAGCAGTTAGCGTAATGGCTATGTCGCTGGACTCCCACATAGTCGGCCGCGGTTCGCATCCTGGACCAGGTGGCTTAAAACTCACGCCGGGCGCGTGTGCGTGCATGCCCAAGATCCCGAGAGGAGAATAGAGGAGAAGGGATTGCGGCGTGACCATCCCCCCTGGGGGGTGATTTCTCGCTTTCTGTCTCTATGTCTCTCTCTGTCTGTCTGGCGAGCACACGCGCCCTATAGCGAAAATCTCTCCAAAAAAAAAAAAATAAATAAAATAAAATAAAATTCAAGCGAAATATAATCAACCCAAGAACATGATCTTTGGGGACCAGCAGTTAGCATAATGGCTATGTTGCTGGACTCCCATGTAGTCAACCATGGTTTGAGTCCCAGAACTGGCAGCTTAAATTCACGCTGGGCACGTGTGCATGCGTGCCCAAGATCCTGAGAGGAGAATGGAGGAGAAGGGATTACGGCGTGGCCATCCCCCCCAGGGAGTGATTTCTCACTTTCTGTCTCTCTGTCTCTCTTTCTGGCAAGCACATACCCCTATACCGAAAAAAAAAAATCCTCCAAAAAACGAAAAAGAATATGATCTTTGACTAATACCAAAATCTGCCTATAGTCTTCTTATTCTATGAGAAAACTATTTAGACTTATTTTTAATGCACCCCAGTTTCTTAAAGTAAATTTACTATGACATGTGTCAAGAAATATTTTTATCATGGCCGACCACGGTTTGAGCCCCAGACCTGGAGGCTTGCCCACATGGCAGACCATGGTTCGAGCCCCAGACCTAGAGGCTTGTTTTCTTGCTTTCTCTCTCACTCTATTCCTCTCTGGTCACAAAAAAGTACATAAATAAATGGATAAATAAAGTTAAATAAAATCATTTTTAAAAAAAAGGGACCAGCAGGTGGCGTGGTGGTTAAGGTGCTGGACACTCCCACATGGCTGACCACGGTTCTAGTCCCACACTTGGTGGCTTCCTTTCTCACTTTCCCTCTCTCTCTTTCCTCCTCTGTGTCTCTCTCTGGTCAAATTAAAATAAATGAGTGAATAAATAAAATTAAATAATTTAATTTTAAAAAAAAGAAATATTTTTATCATTGGCCAGTGCATGGTCTATTTTTGATTTTATAATTTATGAAGTCATTTATTCTTTTAAAATAATAGTTGTAATCCATAACAAAACGAGAATAAAAATTTACTGTTACTTACCCTGATCAAAATAAATCCTTTTGGGCACATAGTTAACCGTCAAGGCTTTAATCCGTAAGTAAAGATTAGAACAGCCAATGTGTGCCCATTCTGCAAGGGTATAAAGCAGATATAAGAAAGAAAACATCAGCGTCACTGCTCTGTATTTTACACCCAATTATTTAATTAGTCACTTATTTATTTGTTTCCATGTTTAATTTAATTTTTTAATGATCCCACAGCAAACTAAGAATAGAATACTGAATATTAAATAACTTTCCCTGCTTCTGACACAAAGTATAAGTATGAATGTTTCTATTTCCTTAGGGATTGAGATATTTTAGAAGTGAATTACTATTTCTTGGATTATTACATACCCTCCAAATTGGTCCATGTTTTGATCCTTTTCCTTTACTCATGAATATATTTATTTATCCACACATTCATCAATTCACTGATAATAAAATCAATAGCTATGAATCCTCTCAAGCTCTAGAACAGGATTCTAGAATTTTCCTGAGATCATTTCCACAAAGGTTACCTACTAGTTCTCTTTATTCAATGGATCTCAGTTGTTCTAAAAATGCTTGACTATGATTTTTATGCAGATGTATCCCATTCACTCCACTGGTCCAGATATGGCCCTTCTGCATTTCATTTGAACAATTCTCACAATGAACACCCATAATCCTTCTATCCTACTCAACAGCTAGAATACCAACTCCCATGACAGATACTGACCGAGATCACTATCAAGAACAAAATGTTTATATAACCAATGGGACAAAAATAAAAGGGAACTAACATCTGAAAATAAATGAAAAAGCTGCTTTTTTTTCCTTATAATTAATTTGTACTAAATTGGATTAATTTGTTTCATAACACATTCTCATCATAGGCCTAAAATGGTCTTTTAAATTTTAATTTTTTTAAATGACAGTGTAAACCATGAACTGACCACCTAAACCAAGAATTTTGTTATTTACATTGCATGATATATAATCTCCTTATCCAGAGGACTAAGGCCAAGACCTTCATAATTAGAGAATAATTAGCTATAGGACATCCATCCCATGGAACACGAAGAAGACATTAACAAATGAAAAGGCGTAGGTTTGCAGAGATGAGGGAGCAACTGGAGAGCAAAGGCTGCCCAGCCCGAACTGATCAGCAGAAGCTCAGCCTGCAGTGGGGGACAAGGGGCTACTCTGACCTTCAAGGATGACCACCCAGTTCATGCCATCCCAGAGAGAGAAAGTAGGAGTTGCTGCCCTATGCTGATGGCATTCCGACCATCATCCAACAAGGAGCAACAGGAAACAAAAGGTGCCCGACCTAAAGACCAGCCCGTCCTGGAAGAGGAGGGGCTGCTCTGACCTTCAAGGACAACTGCTCAGTTCCTGTGGTCCCAGCGATGTTATACAAGGAGCAAAGAGGGAAAAAATAAATAAATAAAACTCTGCCATTGGAGCTAGAACTAGTGCTTTCAGAGACTAAAGTAATGAAGATTTTCTGCTGAGACTTCACCTTCCAACCCCACTCATGGATATAGGCCCCCGTGTCCTTCTCTCTGCCTTTCTCTGTCTCTGTCTTTTCATTTTTTTAATTTTTTTTTTCATTTTTAGGGTAAAGTATTTTCTCACAGCATACAAAATGCAATTTCCCATCCAGAATACACTGTATAGTGGCTTAATCATACATGTTATCATCAACAAATAATTTTCCATTTCTTCTTTCTGAAATATATACATACATATGTAAAATCACTGACTTATACTAAGTCCTATCAGTGGACCTTAAGTGGCCCTTACTGATTATACTTTTAATCATACATTGAATACCTTAAACACATCACTTGAACAAAGACAAGAACTTGGCTTACTTCTCACACTGATCCACAGAGATCCTCGTCATTACAGAGTGACTACTGGCTTGAATGTATCCATGCTATGGAACAGAAAGCAGATGGTAAAAATTTAAAACAGAGAAAATGAACATTCATTTTTAACTTTAATTTTTTATATGTATATAAAATAAGCAAGAGTGGGGCCAGCAGATGGCATGGTGGTTAAGGTGCAGGATCCCACATGACCAAATCTGTGCTTTGAGTCCCCAACCAGCAGTTTGAAAATCACACTGGGCACATGAGCATGCATGCCAGAATTCTAAGAGGAGAGTGCAGGAGAAGGGATTGTGGCATGGCCATCCCCCATAGGGAGTGATTTCTCACGTTTCCTCTCCATCTTTGTCTGTATCTCTCCAGTGAGTGCCTGTACCTTGTGATGAAAGTCTTTAAGAAAAAAAAAAAAAAAAAAGGCAAGACGGTCTCTACCAAA
>NW_006160193.1:4848642-4853273 GCF_000334495.1 Tupaia belangeri chinensis | reverse complement strand
TAGGTCCTTTACCTTGTGGTTAAAGTTTTTAAAAAAAAAAAAAAAAAAAAAGGCAAGACTGTCTCTACCAAATAAAGGAGAGAAGAATGTGAAGTTCTTGCCATGGATCTGTTTGTTCTTAAGAACATATCCATGTTTAAACTCTCAAAAACTGAGAGCATAAATTACATTGTACAGATCTGTCCATATCCTTTTTACTTCAAAACTTCAAGAGCCAGAAGTTTTGTCCTAAAAACAATTTCAAGAATTGGTTAAAACATAAGCATTATTTCAAGAGAAGTGCATTAGTAGCTCATGCGTTTTCTCTTTTAGCTAATTTATTATTGACTTATTTACTATGAAGATAAAATCATTACCTTTGCACACACTCATGACTGTGAGACAAATAACACTCATAGCAATTGCTCATTACCAACGTGATAACGAGATGTAACTTTGTAATGGAATTTAGGAAGCGCAATAGCCATCACTATATAACAAATTTTTGTCACTGTCCCTCTTTAATTTAAATAATGCTTAGTCTTTTATTTAATTATATAATTGACTTTCCTACTTAGGAATAAAGCAACCAACCAGTAAACAAAGACAACCCAGAAGGTAAAGCTGACAATTCATGCACCTGTCTATCTGTTCCTTATTTTTATTATTTTTTTTGGAGAGGTTTTCACTATAGGGCGCGTGCGCTCGCCAGACAGACAGAAAGAGACATAGAGACAGAAAGCAAGAAATCACCCCTAGGGGGGATGGTCACGCCGCAATCCCTTCTCCTCCATTTTCCTCTCGGGATCTTGGGCACGCACGCACACACACTCAGCGTGAGTTTTAAGCCACCGGATCCAGGACGCGAACCGCGGTCGACTAGGTGGGAGTCCAGCGACAGACTACATGGGAGTTCAGTGACATAGCCATTACACTAACTGCTGGTTCCCTATCTGTTCCTTATTTTGAGATAGAAAAACAGTATGAATCCCTGCTTCTCAAAACTAGGAGTAATATGGGGAACTAGCAGTTAGCGTAATGGCTATGTCGCTGGACTCCCACATAGTCGACCGCGGTTCGCATCTCGGACCCGGTGGCTTAAAACTCATGCCGGGCGCGTGTGCGTGAATGCCCAAGATCCCGAGAGGAGAATGGAGGAGAAGGGATTGCAGCGTGACCATCACCCCTGGAGGGTGCTTTCTCGCTTACTGTCTCTATGTCTCTCTCTGTCTGTTCAGCGAGCGCCCTATAGCAAAAAAAACCTTTCCCAAAAAAAAAAAACAAACAAAAAAACCTAGGAGTAATATTACAAAGTGTTTCAATACCTATGTTGTAGCTGGTCCAGACACAGCTACAACTCCATTTCCTTATTCCCATTTTTTGAGCTCTTCATGCATTAATTCAACTGTAATAATATAATCGCCATCTCTGAACCACAAAACCACAAGAATAGAATAACTTAATATTTTAACAGCTACATTGAGAAATAATTCATATATACAATTCCCCTATTTAAAATGTATAATCCAAAGTCTTTTACTTCACAGATCTGTGCAACCATCACTACAATCAACTTAAGAACATTGTCATCATCTGATAAAGAAACTCTATAACCATTAGTAGTTCTTTAACATTGTCATCATCTGATAAAGAAACTCTATAACTATTAGTAGTTCTTTAACATTGTCATCATCTGATAAAGAAACTCTATAACCATTAGTAGTTCTTTCGCACTTGTCTCCCTGCTCCCACATCCTCTCCTCCTCACTCAGTGGCCCTGGGCAATAACTTGTCTAGATTCTGCTTCTATATTTGCCTATTCTGGACAGCTTTTCCCTTCTCCTACTAAGAGTGATTGTACATCTTTGACTAATAACTCCTTATTCTCCACTCCCCACCCAGTCATCCCACCCCGAGAAACCATCACTATACTCTGTCCTTCCATGAGACCAGCTTTTTCAGATTCCACATATTGAGTGACATCATACAGTATTTGCCTTTCTGCACCTGGCTTATTTCACCTAACAGAAAGATCTCCTAGTTCATCCACGTGTTGAAAATTTTAGGCTTTTATTCTTCTTTCATGGCTATTATTCCATCGTGTATATGCACCACATGGTCTTTACCCATTCAACTGCTGATGGACACTTGGTCCATCCCGTGTATGGCTCTTCTGAATAGCGTAATAAACATCGAGATGTTTTCTTCAGCACAATGATATCAGGCCCTTTGTATACATATCCATTAGTGGAATTTGCTGGATTATATAATAATATAACTCTATTTTTAATATTTTCAGGAGTCTCCATACTGTTTTCCATCGTGGTTTTACTAATACACATTTCCACTGACACCATGTTTAAGTATTCTCTCTTCTCCACATCCTCACCAACAATTGTCTTTTTGTTAATAGCCATTCTAACAGGTGTAAGATAAAATCTCATTGTGGTTTTAATTTGTATTTTCCTGATGAATACTGATGTTAAGCATTTTTCAGATACCTGTGACAATTTATATGCTTCTTTAAAAAATATCTATACAGATCTGTTGCTCATTTTTTAATGGGGATCTTTGCTTTCTTGCTTTTGAGTTGAGCTTTTTGTATATTTTGGGTATAGATATTTTGTCAGATTTATAATTTGCAAATATTTTCTTCCATTTTGAAATTGTCTCCACTCTACTGATTGTTCCTGTTGTTGTGCAGAGGGGTTTTTGTTTGACATAATCCTAGGTCCTGTTTTGCTTTTGTTGTCTTTATTTTTGAGGTCTTATCCCCCCAGAAAGGTTCCTCATATCCATATGATGAAGTTTTCTTCTAGTAGTTTCAGATCTTTAAGTTGAGTTGAACATTGTATATGGTGAGAGTTAAGGATCCCATTTTCTTCTTCTACTGACCATAGAATCATTGCCAACAGAACAATAGACTAAATTACTTTTATGTTGGAGTCCAACATTTTTAGTGCATATCATATTCATCATCCTTGACTCATATGCCACCAGCCATCCTTGTTAGTCTAGGATTATGCATCTATTTCTTCATTTTTACTTTTTCTATTTGTTTACTCATTAAATGTATAACTTAATAAAAAATACATGAATCAAAAAAAACATAACTAGAGTCATGAAGTCCATAATACCTGTTTGTAGAACATTTCCCCTAGAAATTAGATCTATTTTTTGAAATTATCTCAGTATTTAAAATAGCGATTAGATACATATTAATCTCATGTTCATTATCAGGCCCTGCTAGCCCTATTTGACTATATTTCCTACTTCTTAATAATAGTCCTACCATTTTTCAGTTCTATCTCAGTCTGTCTGTTGTTCGTATACAGAAATGCTACAGATTTCTGTATATTGATTTTGTATCCTGCAACCTTACTGTATTCGTGTATTACTTCCAGAAATTTTTTCATGGAAACCATTGGGTCCTCTATGTACATAATCATGTTCTCTGTGAATAGAGAGAGTTTCACCTCTTCTTTTCCTGTTTGAATGCCTTTTATTTTTTCCTCTTTTCTGATTGTGTTGGCGGGGACTTTCAGTACTACCTTGAAAACGAGTGGAGACAGTGGGCATCCTTGTCTTGTACCCGCTTTTACTGGGAAAGCTTTCAGCTTTTCTCCATTCAGGATGATGTTCGCTATGAGTTTTTTCATAGATGGCTTTTATTGAGAAGTGAACATCCTATGCTGATTTTACTGAGAGTCTTATGAAGGGATGTTGTATCTTATCAAATGCTCTTTCTACATCAATTGAAATGACCATATGGTTTTTATCTTTCTTCCTGTTAATATGGTGTATTACATTTATGGTTTTGTGTACATTCAACCAACCTTACATTTTTGGAATAAAGACATGATCATGATGTATAATCTTTTTTATAAGTTGTTGGATACGATTTGCTAGTATCTTGTTGAGAATCTTTGAGCCTATATTCATCAGGGATATTGGTCTATAGTTTTCCTTCCTTGTCCTGTCCTTATCTGTTTTAAGGATAAGGGTGATAGAGGCTTCATAGAATGAATTAGGGAGAGATTCACCCTTTTGGGGCTTTAGAAATAACTTAAGCAGAATGGGGGGTTAACTATTCTTTGAAATTTTTATACAATTCAGAGGTGAAGTCATCAGGGCCAGGGCTTTTCATTGTTGGAAGATTATTTATTACTGATTCAATCTCCTATCTTGCTATAGGCCTATTCAGGCTTTCTAAATCCTCCTGGCTCAATCTTAGAAGATTATATGTGTCCAGGAATTTGTTCATCTCATCCAGATTGTCTTGTTTCTTGGCATAAAGTTGTTCATAGTATCCTCTAATGACGTTTTGTATTTCTCCTTTGTCTGTTGTTATATTGCCTGTTTCATTGCAGATTTGATTCGCCTGGTTCCTTTCTCTCTTCTTAATAAGTCTTGCTAGTGGTTAATCAATTTTGTTAATCTTTTCAAAGAACCAGCTTTTACTTTAACTTATTTTCTATATAGTTTGTTTATTTCAGTTATTTCTGCTCGTATCTTTATTATTTCCTTTCTCCTGGAGTTTTTTGGATGTTTTTTGCTGTTGCTTTTCCAATTATCTAAGACATGATGTTATGTGATCAATTTACCTTCTTTCTGTCTTCTTCTTATGTGCACTAATTGCTATGAACTTCCCT
>NW_006160193.1:4775083-4847345 GCF_000334495.1 Tupaia belangeri chinensis | reverse complement strand
CACATCAATGTT
This sequence comes from Tupaia belangeri chinensis, assembly GCF_000334495.1. Classification (NCBI taxonomy): domain Eukaryota; kingdom Metazoa; phylum Chordata; class Mammalia; order Scandentia; family Tupaiidae; genus Tupaia; species Tupaia belangeri. The sequence goes on along the minus strand of NW_006160193.1, from coordinate 4,847,333 downwards.
TATTGTAGCACTATTCACAATTGCTAAGACATGGAACCAACCCAAATGCCCCCAAAACAGATGAATGGATTGAAAAACTGGGGCACATATACTCTATGGAATACTATTCAGCCATAATAAACAACAAAACCCTGGCTTTTGATAGAAAGTGGAAGAATATGGAAGATTTACTGCTGAGCGAAGCAAGCCAGACTATGAAGGAGAGACATTGTATGTCTCCACTTAATATATACCGAGTGTTTGCACTCTATGGCTGAAACTGATTGACTGAAAGATATACAAACACAGTAAATGATTGTAAATACCAGATATAGTGTGTGTGGAAGAGCAGGGCCTGAGGAAGGACATTTAGAAGAAAAATATGAAGGCAAAGCATTAATGGGACAAAGAAATGTGGTATTACCTGTTGAAGATATTTTATAGTTTTATCAACTGGACTAGGGAGAAATGTTCACATACTGAAATATTCACTTTGTAAGCTAAATCATATGATTGACCATATAAAAGACAGTGAAATTTTTTTTAAAAAAAGTAAAAAAAAAAAAAAAACAATAAAGATAGTCCTACCTCTTCATTACTCTTAATTGGCCCAAACCAAAACAAGAACACTGACTCTAACTCACGTGCTCCCAAGACACCCACTTAGCTCATGACTATGCACAGTGCCTAAATTGGGGTGGGAACGCTTGTCCTAAGGAGCACATGGAAGGGCACAGGATAACAGTTATTAGTCATTTATTCCTCCTTTCACAACCTCAATTGTTTAATGTTTTTTTTTTACTTTCTGTTAATAGCTTCTGATTTTTCTCTTAGTAAAGCAGATATTAAACTTATAAAAGCAACCCAGAGCAAAAACACAGATTATTATTTACCAGCAGCTATATGATTCTTAGCCAAAGAGGTAAAACTGTTGGTTTCTTTTTTATTATCCATTCCAAAGTATATTAATAGTATTTGTTTCCTTGCCATACATGTTAACAAATAGAATATGCGTCACCCATATTTATAAAAATGTATTTCTTCATTCATTAATATAACCATAATGAATTAACCATAAAATAAGTTCTTTAATATCTCTAATATCCAGACATGAGTATCCATCACCTGTACCTGTGACTCATACACCACCAGTCATCATCATGGTCTCAAGTCAGGTTACTATTCTCTCAATTCTTGTCTGTCCAAAAATAATGATAAAATAATTACCAACAAGTCATAAAACCTTGAGAGTAAGATTCCTGAACGTCTCTAACATCTGTCTATATTATTAGTATTCACACCAATACATTTTTCATTATTTTACCTCAATGTTATATGCACATGTTTGATATTACCTCATTTTAAAAAATAAGCCAAAGTGTACCTTTCTTTGATTTTTATATTTAACACTTTTTTATTTGAGTTTTTTTTTTTTTTTTGGAGACGTTTTTTGCTATGATACACATGTGCTCTCCAGAAAGAGAGAAACAGAGGGATAGAAAGACAGAGAGAAACAGAGAGATAGAAAGCAAGAAATCACCCCCCAGAGGGGGTGGCCACACCAAAATCCTTTCTCCTACATTCTCGAGATCTTGGGCACGCACGCACAAATGCCCGGTGGAAGTTTATGCCAAACTGCGATGAACTACATGGGAGTCCAGCGACATAGCCATTACGCCAACTGCTGGTCCCTATTTCATGTTTTTATATACATTCAGTTGCTTTAAACAAAAAGCTGACATCAAGAAAAGACCTTTACTCACATCAATCTTCATGGTCATAATGTATAGATACATCTATAGCAAACGTGTCACAGGCACATACTAATTTTTTTCCTTTTGGACATTGATATTTTAGTAAATTAACAGGATTTTTTGACTTAATACATATTTTCATAATTGGAAAATACTTACGTTTATTAATCTTTACGTATATGATTATTGATTCTTACAGTGACCAATTATAAAAATACAATGAAAATACAAAAACACAAAGATCAAAAACAAATAATTCTATATTCCTGACATCTGTCTACAAGATCATTTCAAACAGAAAATGGGCAAGATTTCCTTTAACCTCATAGTTCCGGACGCACATTCCTCATACACAGCTCACATGCCACCGGTAGTCATCATCGATCCAGAATTGATTGGCTTTTTTGTTCATTTATTCCTACCTTGCCTTCTTTGTTAATTATTTTATGAAGAGTCATTTTAAGCCCCATGATCCACAAAACCCCAATAGCAGCCTTAATAGCGTTAATCTTATCCAGCATCATTCTAACACTGATATGTCTATTTCATAAATCATCCTCAGTTTTTCATAGATACGTGCTTCACATTATTTCTATGTCTACTACTGGGAGCACCTGTCCTTCTTTGATTTTATTATATACTGGTCATGATACATAGAATCATCTTAAACCACAGTAAAATACAGACTTTGACTTGACTCACGTGGCTCTGCTTGTTCCTTTCTGCGCGTGGTGTAGAGAGCACATGACCATGGAAGGACTTTCAAATCAGCACACGAACATCCACACTGAAGAGCACAGGAAAGAGAAGATGATTTAAAAATTGAGAGAGTCTCACCATGAACTTATTTTTTTTTTTTGAGAGGTTTTTGCTATAAGGTGCATGCGCTCGCCAGACAGACAGAGAGAGACAGAGAGACAGAAAGCAAGAAATCAACCCCCAGGGGGGATGGCCACGTTGCAATCCCTTCTCCTCCATTCTCCTCTCGAGATCTTGGGCACGCATGCACACATGCCCAGTGTGAGTTGTAAGCCACCGGGTCCGGGACGCGAACCGCGGTTGACTACATGGGAGTCCAGCAACATAGCCATCACAGTAACTGCTGGTCCCTCACCTTGGACTTTTGCTTTTCACTTATCATTTAACCAGTCACTATTGGAATATATTTATTTTATTTTCTCTTAGAAAATGAAAAATCTTGAACTTACTACTGAACCAAATCATGAATATGGTCTGTAATTTATACTGTCCATGTTACTATTAGCCAAAAATTAGATTATGTGTGACTTCTCTTTGGCCTTCACTGATTCAGTATATAATAACAGTATTTCCTGCCTCACCAAATATTTTAATAATTGGCCGATGCTTAACTTAATTCATCTTTATTTACATATTTCTTTATTGTTTCTTTCATGGACCTATTATAAAAAGAAATAAAAAATACATAACCACAAAGGCTAAAAATAAAAAACATTCCATATTCCTAACATCTGCCTATAAGATTATTTCAAAGACAGAGAATGAGTTTAGATTTCTTCGTATTGGACCTCAGAGTTCCAGATACGTATTCATCGTATATGACTCATACGCCACCAGTAGTCATCATTGATCCAGGATTTATTGTCTTTTCTTTTTATTAATTTCTAATTTGTTTATTGATTAAATAATTAATTCCCTAATAATACTTTTAAGTCCTATGATTCACAAAACCCCAAGACTGGCCTTGGCATTCCGAATCTGTATATGGAAACATTCTATAATGAAATTGATAAATCTGTAATAACTACCCTCAGCTTTTCAGATATGCATTATCATCGTAATACTTTACAACACTCTCACATCTGTCACTAGGGTACAGTTGGCCTTCTTTGACTACATTATATACCATTTAATAATACATAAATATTTTTTGAAAAAAAAAAAACGCTGAAATCAAAACAAAAACTATTACTCACATTGGTTTCTTCCTTCAAGTGATGTAAACAATGAACCTGAACATGGATGAATTCATAAATCATCACAAATACGCCCATTCTAAGGGGTTTAGAACAGAGAACAAGTACAAGAAATTGAGACATTGTCACTGCTGATCCTTGCTTTCCACCTAGCATTACTTAGCCACTTACACAAGCCTTACTTGGAGTGTATTTCATTTTCTCTTAAGAAAATGAACAATTTTGAACTTGCCGCTGAGCAAGATTTGACCTTTGTTTGTAAGTTATATGGGCTATGCTCTCCTTAGTCCAAGAGGTGACAGGCATTGCCATTTATATTTCTCTTTAGACTTCACTATTTTCAACATATACTAATATTTCTTGCCTCATCATATATTTGTATAACTGGAAATACTTCATCCATTTTTATCTTTTTTATCTATAAAATTTTCTGATTTTTTTTTTTACATTTAATCATTGTACATCATAACAGCGTACAATATGATCTTTTCAAGGCATATGTGCATTGCCTAGAAATCAATTCAAAGAGATTAGCATATAATTTTTGTTGATTCTCCTGCTAATCTAGTTATAAAAATAAAATAAAAATATATAACCAAAAAGAAAAAAACTAATATTTCTATATTTCTGAAATCTGACTGTAGTACCATTTGCAATAGAGAGAATGAGCCAGATCTTCTCTGATGAACCTCGGAGTTCAAGACACCTATTCATCGCATGTCATGCTACCAGTACTCATTATTGACCCGAGATTGATCTTCTTTTTCTCAATTCATTTCTACAGTATCTGCTGACTACTTCATTAATTTACTAATAATGATTTTTTTTTGGACAACTTTTTTTTTAATATTTTCCCACAAACATTTACTTCATATATCAAAAACTTTTGCAGGTACTCCATAGTTCTTGACAGTTAGTAGGTAAACAACTTTCAAAATTTCAAAAAACTGAATTTGAAAGATAACTTTCAAAATATTTGTTCTAATTTTGTGACTCTATAATAACAGAGACAGCATGGTTTTAAATATTTTTGAGAAAATATTTACATGTCAACTACTCAGTCTGTTAAAAAGCAAATACCCAGCACACGATTCACAAATGAACCTTCCCAACTCAGCTCTGCCTACCAGGTATTCTGTGGTTTATCATCTGCTAGCAAAGATCTGTCTCTTTTTCTTCCTTTAAAGTCTTCCTCAAGGTAATCTTCTGGTTGTGGCTGTTCTTTTGCAAAGCCTAGTGATTATAACGGTGGGCTGGGAAGTCCAGGTTATTTTACGGTACGAATATCTTTCATATGACTTCTCTAATCCTCTGTCAGGCAGAACTGTTCATGGTGCCAGGCCATCTTTCCAAGAGCCTCTACCTTGGTTCCATGGCTTTTTGGTCCTATCTTCATACATGACATTCCAGTCAAAACCCTGGTAATAACGAGTATTTGCAATGTCCAATGTAAGGCAATAGGTATTATTAAACTTATGTAAATAACTCTTCTGGCACAAAATAAGAATATTCACCAATATTTTCCTATTCCAGAAGGCTCAGGAAGAGAGAAAAGTTTATGTTTAATTTAAAAAAAAATTTTTTTTAACAAATGGCTGAACCTATCAACAGCTCAAAAGAAAAATTCTTAAATCTGGAAAACAAACCATAGAAGAAAATCAGTAATGTTTTAGTAGAGAGTCATAATATTCTATTTCACCAGTTCAGTCTCATGTAATTAATCTCTCTTCTGTTGAATTTGGAATAGTACTGTGGTCTGATCTTTCCATTTAAATCCTAGAAGTTAACAGTCAATGTTATTATCGATATTTCCGGACTTGTTCCTACCATTAATTTGGTCATTTTCTTGGTTATTTTTTGTTCTCCTATTTCTGTCTGTCTGTCTTTACTTTTCCTGGTAGAGCACTCTCTTCAGAACTTCTTGAAGAGCTGATGCGGGTTGGTAAATTCTTCAGGTTTTGTTTGAGAATGTTTTTACCTTTTCTTCCCATATGAAGGATAATCTTGCCAGGTATAGTATTCTGGGTTGAAATTGTTTTTCATTTAACACTTTGAATATATTTTCCCATTCTTTCCTTGCTCACATTGTTTCTGATGAGAGATCCAATATTAGCCTGATAGGATAACGTTAGTAAATAACCTAATATTTCTCTCTTACCAATTTTAGTATCTTGTCTTTGTGGTTTTGGTCAATCTGGTTATGATGTGTCTTGGAGAAGATCTTCTTGGGTTGATTCTATTAGGGTTCCTTTGTATTTCTTGGGTCCAGATATTTGAACGACTCTCTAGGTTTGAAACGTCTTCTTGCAGGATTTCACAGACTAGATTATCAATGCCCTTATACGTTTCTTCACCTTCTGGGATATCGATTATCCAGATATCCGGGCGCTTAATGGTTTCTACAATTTCTTGTGTTATGCTTATTTTTGCGGTTATTTTCTCAGTCTTTTTGGTGACTTTTTCTAGGTCAGAGGCTTTGTCTTCAACATCCAAGATTCGATCTTCAACATGGTCTAATTGGCTTTTGATAATTTCAAGGGAGGTTTTGATTTCCTGTATTAGTCTTCATCTCTAACAACTCCATTCGATTCTTTATTTATGGTGTGCATTTCTTCTTTCAAATTGTAGAAGAACTTCCTCACCTCCTGGTTTCTTTTCTGTTGCACCTTCTGGAGTTCATTGTCTCTCATCTCTTACATCTCATTTAGTTTTGTCACTACAAATATTCTGAATTTTTTTTATAATATATTTTCTTTTATTTTAATTTCTTTTATATATTCAATCACATACATCTCTTAGCTTGTAAAGTTTTCCAACATGAATGTATTTCACACCGGTACAGTTGGGGATACTATGCATGTTATCATCCACAGATAATAATCCATTTCTGTGCCCCATAAATGCCTTGCCTCTCTGTTTTTCTCCTTAATGTTATCCTCACACTCTCCTCCTCCCACCCTCTTCCCACACTGTATCTGTTATCGTACATTTCCACAAGTTCCACTGTACTATCTGTGGATGATGAAGGGTTGTTCTTTTCCCTTGAGAGAAAGGTTTTTTCTTGGTTTCTCATATTTCTTGTGCCTCTGCGATGGTTTCTGGTCATCTGATAGACTATACATTTCGTCCTCATTTCTTGGAGTTAATTATGAGCATTCAGGGGTGTGTGGGAGGAAGTGATGTGCAACCTCTCTGCAGTTCCATTTCCCTGATCACCAAGCAATCTGCGCTTTTGACTTTGGATCTGGATATTACAAAGGCCTCACAGTTCCTAGAGAATAAGTGCACGTTGGCTGAACTGTGGGGTTTCAACTGAGAGTTCAGAGCCCTGTGGGAGGAGATGAGCCACACTTTCTCTGCAGCTCCGTACTTCTCCCTGCTGCTCACTCTGCAATCCCTCTTCTCTGAATCTTAGTCGTTTGGTGATGTATTCACTTTTGGCTAATTGGTTAGAGAAGGTTTCTGCAACTGAGTTTTGGGGTCTGGAAGATGGGGTTTAGAGCAGATACCCTTCATGCCTTGGCCCTTAAACATAACAGGGTACATCTCAGATTTAAGTGGCTTCTGAGTTTTGGGGTCTGGAAGTCTAATAATAATTTTAAACCCTATGACTCACAAAATCCCAAGAATCACCTTGATATTCCTAATTTATATGTAGAATCATATTAATCAGTATGTCATTAATTATCCTGTTTTCTATATACGTATTATCACCAATAGTTCACATCATTCCCATATTGATCACTGGGTCATTTTTAATTATATTTCACACTTTGTAATAATACATTGAACTCTCTTAGACAAACCAAGGTAAGGACTCAACTATTACTCAACTGATCTGAGCGTCCTCTCCTAAGAATGTTGTGAACAGACCTGAACAATCCTTGAAACAGCAAGTACGTCATCTGAACAGTACAGAACAGAGCGGACAAAACAGAACTGAGGCTACTCTTTCCATTACACATCCCCTCACTTAGGCATCTAGGATATTGCTATGTGGAGAATATTTCTTTCATTTTCTCTTCAAAAAATGATCAATTTTGAACTTGCTGCTGACCCAGAACATGAGTTTTGTCAATAACGTCTACTGTCTGTATTTTCATGTGAGAGATGTATACATTTATTTGTCTCAGGACTTCACTGTTTTCAAAATATATTTAAGAGTATTTCTTGCCTAACCACATATTTTATAATTGGGCAATTCATCACCCATTATATCCTTATCTTATGTACTTGTTTATTGATTCATGTATTGATCCAATTAAAGGAACAGAGTGAAAATACATGAACACAAAGACCAAAAACAAATACATTTTATGTTCCTAACATCTGTCTATAGGACCCTGCAAACAGAGGAAATGGGACAGGTTTCTTCTGTGGGAGCCTCAGGGTTCCAGACATGTATTTCCTTGGACGTGACATAGTCACCACCAGTAGTCATCACTGATCCAAGATTGGACTTCTTGTCCTCCATTTATCTCAATATTATTAATGACTCACTGAATCGCTAGAAATAATTTTAAAACCTGTGGCTCACAGGAACCCATGGACAGCCTTTATTTTCCTAAACTACCGACAGAAACATTCTAACATTGACATATCCATTTCAATAATTATCCTCAGTTTTATATATTCTCAATAAAGTGCTTTATATCACTCCCATATTTATCACTGGGATACCATGGATCATTTTTTTATTACATTAGATACTTTTTTGTTTGTTAGTTTGCTTTTTCCTGATGGCATATGCATTTGCTTAAAAGACAGAAAGAATGAGGGAAAGGTACCAGCAGTTAGTGTAATGGCTATGTCGCTGGACTCCCATGTATTCGACTGTGGTTCAAGTCCTGGACCCAGTGGCTTCAACTCACACCGGGTGCGTGTGCGTGCGTACCCAAGATCCCAAGAAGAGAATGGAGGAAAAGGGATTGTGGAGTGGCTATTCCCCTCCGCCCCCCCGGGGGGGGGTGATTTCTTGCTTTCTGTCTCTCTGTCTCTTTCTTTCTCTTTCTTTCTGGTGAGCGCACATGCCTTATAGAAAAATCCTCTCAAAAAGGAAAGAAAGAGAGAGAGAGAGGAAGGAAAGAAGGAAGGAAGGAAGGAAGGAAGGAAGGAAGGAAGGAAGGAAGGAAGAAAGAAAGGGGAGAAGAGAGAAAGAAAGAAAGAAAGAAAGAAAGAAAGAAAGAAAGAAAGAAAGAAAGAAAGAAAGAAAGAAAGAAAGGGAGAAAGAGAGGGAAAGCATCTCCCAGAGTGATGGTCACTCCTCAATCCCTTCTCCTCCATCTCTCCCTCCTTTCAGGATTTTGAGCACACAGACACACATGTACCTAGCATGTTGTCCAAGCCACCAGGTTCAGGATTTGAGCCATACATTGAGATCCAAGGTGGGATCCAACCACCTTGACCACCACACCACTGGCTGCTCCACATAGTACATACTTTTCAATAACACTTTGAGTGTCCTTAAACAAACCAAATGGACACAAGAGTGCTATTACTCACACTGGTCTCGCTAGTGCTAAAAAACAGGTGCAACCACTGAGTTAATGACTGTAGACAGGTGCTCACTCGGCTCAAGAACATCCTTTCTGAGAACAAATAGGAGCAGATAAAAAATGGAGTCCTCATCCTCAACAATTCTTGCTTTATGCATTTCATGTACGCAATTACTGAAGCACGTACTAGGTTTTCATAATACATGTTTCTTTCTCTTAACAATAATAAGAGATGAAACTAGTTCACAACAATGAAACTGCAACTTACTGATGTCTGTGTGATCCTAAGCCAAAGTTAAAACAAGTTTCACCCAATTTCTTCTTAATGGACATCAATTTTCCCTATTCTTATTAATAGTATTTCTTGCCTCACAGTATATGTTCATAGTTAGATAATGCTTCCCCACGAATTTTTTTATCTATTTACTTACATTATTTGAGCAGTTCTATCATTGATGCATTCATGGTAATAAATCTAAATCTATGAATCCACAATAAGAGCACGATCTTTACAAGTCTATAATTAACACAGTGACCTTATTAAAACTTGAAAATGTATGTGCATAGATATTTCTGCAAAGAAGACATCCCAATGGTCAATAAATATGTGCATTTAGCATGAATTGTGAAGAAATGTATAGCGAATAGTGGTGTCAGTTAACTTCCAGAAGCCTCCATGTATTAAAGAAATATTTTTATAGTCTATTCAATATTTGGCCCACATTTAGTTATGTTTGGAAATATTTCAATGTTAGTCCACTTGTTTACGTGTAAATAAAGTACATGAGAACTAAAAAGAAAAAAAAAGAACAGAACACGATCTTTGACTATTCCAAACATGGGTCTGAAGGATCACGTGCAGTGAAAGGGCAGACTGAGCAGTTTCACGTTGGACCCCAGCATTCCACACAGCCCAGGGCTTATCTGCCATCAGTCATAGCCACAGCCCATGTGGACTCTCTCCCTCATTTTCTCTTCAGTCATGCTCACAAATCATTAAGTCACTGAAAATAATAAACTACGTTAATCAGAAAAATGCAAGAAGGAAAGTCTTGCATATTCTAACATCTGTCAATGTCATCAGTTCCCAGATAGACTCTTTATCACTAATATACAGAGGTGCCCATGACTGGTTGGTTGACATACTCCGTCATATCATTTCCGGTTTTTGTTTAAAGTCAGGGTCTTGCTAAATCATGATCCACCTGTCTGATCCTCCCAAGTAGCTGGAATTATAGGCATCACCACCATGCTCAGTGTTTTAGGGTAAGCCAGGAATCAAACCTAGGCTTCCTATGTGGTGTCAGCTTGCTGAGTACAAGCATCAACCAAAACACGTTACTGTTACTGGGCTTCACATCATTTATTATTAAACCATAGATAATTTTTTGTTAATACTTTCTTGAAAAAGTGTATCAAAAAGTTTATTCCCTTACCAAGGGAGAAAAAAGGCCAGACACAGAGAGTTGCACTGGCCCTGAAGGGTGGAGGCTAGGGACTGTTAAAGGGGTAGGGTAAGTACTTTCTTATAATACCATGAATATCCTAAATAAACAATTACAACAAAGACAAGACTACTGACTATACTCGCACTGAACTCTTTCTGAACAAAGAGGTGAAATAAGAATCTTGATGGTGGAATCTTGAGTGTATAAATCAGCTCAATTGAATCTATTCAAAAGAGTACTAAGTGGAGGTGATAATCAAAACATTGAGACGTTCTGTCCATTGATTCATAATTTCTATCCTTCATTTAACTATCATTTAGGTATGTATGTATGTATGTATTTAGAGAGAGATTTTTGCTATAGGGCCCATGTAGTCGTCAGAGAGACAGAGAGAGAGACAGAGAGACAGAAAACAAAAAATCATCTCCTGGCCACGGTGTAATCCCTTCTCCTCTCAGGATCTTGAGGACACATGCACATGCTCCTGGCATGAGTTTCAAGTCACCGGGTCCAGGATTCAAACCACAGTCAACTAAGAGGGAGACCAGCAACGTAACTATCATGCCATCTGTGGGTCCCTCATTTAGATATTTATTAACTCATAGTAATATTTGTTTTCCTTCCTTTTTTTTTTTTTTTTGGAGAGGTTTTTTTGCCATAGGGCACATGCACTCGCCAGACAGACAGAGAGAGACAGAGAGACAGAAAGCGAGAAATCATTCCTCAGGGGGATGGCCACACCGCAATCCCTTCTCCTCCATTCTCCTCTCGGGATCTTGGGCACGCATGCACATGTGCCTGGCGTGAGTTTTAAGCCACCAGGTCCAGGGTGCGAACAGCGGTCGACTACATGGGAGTCCAGCAACATAGCCATTACACTAACTGCTGGTCCCCTTTCTTTTGTTTTGATTCAGAGAATTTGTCTTTTTGTTTTCAAAAAGTTTAGAATATACTATTGACATGTTATACAATGCCTGTCAATGACACTGTTTTTTTTTTCTTTTTTTTAATTTATTTTTTAAATTTCATTTTCTTTTATACAGTCAATCACATTATTTAGCTTACAATACTAATACTTTAACATGTGAACATTTCTCCCTAGTCCGGTTGACGAAACCATAAAATATCTTTAACAGAAATTGGCATATTTCTTTTACAAACTTCAAATTTGTAACTGATTCAGGGCAATAACTATTAATTATTATTAAGCAATAATAATATAATATTATAATATTTAGTCAAAAACAATATTAACATGGTCCATCTATCATCCATCCCAATGTATATTAATAGTATTTTTCCTTACTACATATTTTAGCAATGAACAATTCTTTGCCGTTTTCATTTCTGTTCATTTCTTAATTCATATATTTATTCTGCCACTCATGCTTTTATCATATTTTTAAATGCACAAGCACAAGATCAAAACATGATCCATATGTATTTCTGATATGTGTGTTCATTAGCATCGTAATATGGGACTAGGGAATAGACTAGGTTTTATTTGTCGGACCTCAACATTTCAGACACATATTCTTTTTTTTTTCTTCTTTTTATGCAGGAACTGCCAATGTTTTAGTGTTTAATAGTTAATGGCACAACTGACCAAGGTCCAAAGTGTGAAAATAACATGTTCAAGAAACCGGGGCAGGGCAGGGGCACACTCTAACCATATGGTATGTGGTAAGAATGCACACTTTATAATAGAAAAACCTGTCTACATATAGAGGCTAGATCAGAAAGTTACCTGTTCATCTGGCTTGGAGAAACGGTGTTCCAGATTTCAGTGTCCATTTTCAGCACCTTCAGCTCACCCATGAGGCAGCGTCTTGCTTTCCCCATCAGTTATTCCACCTTAGCCTGTACCATGAGGCCAGCGACGTTATTCTCCAGATCAGCAATGCAGCTGCTCCTATCATCGCTTCTTCCAATGATCTCGTCTAACATGGTCTGAAACTGATTTTGCATCTGTTGCAAGACAGTCTGCACCACTGAGGTCAGGTCCTGTTTTGGGCGCAAACCAAATGATGAGTCTTGACCATCTCCCTGGTGCCCAGCTTGGCAATGGCTCCTCAGACCACCACCTGCACTCCCACTCGTCTCCCAGATACAGACTTACCATACAGAACTGTCAAATACACCACCAAGAGTCACCGATGGCCCAGGAACAGACTTCTTCCTCTTCATTCCTATCTGTGCTTGTTTATTAATTAATTAAATACACATTAATCACAAAAACAACGTTTATCTATCCTATCATTTACAGAGAGTCTAAAATCCTTTCATGAACTTCACTTAGTCTTTCAGTTACGTATTAACTAATGGAATATCAATGTGATGTTAAATATGAGCATGGTTGGCCTTCTGCAAATTACACCCCAAAAACAGTTTGACTATTACTCATTTCGGTCTCTATGCTCCTACACAGATGCAAGCACAGGGCTCCTAGCTCTAGGAGAATCCTAAAGTCAGCACAGGTATTCTCATTCTGAGGGTGATTAAAGTCTTGGGCATTCTCCCCATAGATCAATCAACTCTCTCATTCATTTATATCATCATTCAAGTATGTACACAAATATGGTAAAATTTATTTTTCTCTTAATAAAGCAAACATCAAATGTGTGACTAAGATAAAAAAAATTATGGGGACCGGCAGGTGCTGGACTCCCACATGGCTGACCGCAGTTTGAGTCCAAGACCTGGTGGGTTGCTTTCTTTCTTTCCTTTTCTCTCTTTCTTTAAAAGCTCAAAAACTATCACTTCTAACTTTCCAATATCTTTAGTCAAAGAAAAAAATGAACTTGATGAAATACACTTTCTCCATTATTGCTCCTTTACTTTGTATTATTTTTCCTTACTATTAGTTTTAAAATGAACATGTTTCCCCATCTTCATCTTTATTTATTATATATCTGTGGATTTATTTCACTATAGATTCTTTATCATTTTATTTTTAAAAGCTCATGAACACAAAGGCCAAAACCAAGATCTCTCCGTATTCCAGGGATGGACTTCAGGGGCAGTTAAAGCAGAGGCAGAGAGCTGCACACACACGCTGCCCGCAGGCCCCTAACGCTCAGGGCTGGCATTGAGCACGTGACCAGGAAGGTGCTAATGCAGCCCAAGCGAGTACAATCTGAAGAGTACAAAGCAGAATAAGTGGTTAAAAAAAAAATTGAAACATTCCTCCATTGATTCTTGCTTTTCACTTTTCAGTGTCAGTCACTTACATAATCATTATTTGGAATATGTTCATTTCATGTTCTCTTAAGAAAGCAAACTTTGGGCCTGCAGATGGCATGATGGCTAAGGTGCTGAATCCCATGGTTTGAGACCTGAATCCAGCAGTTTGAAAAACATCCAGTATGTATGCATGTGTGCCCAAAATCCCAACAGAAGAATGGAAGAGAAAGGATGACAGAGTGGCTCCCCCACCAAGGGAGTGATCTCTCACTTTTCCCTGTCTCTGTCTCTCACCAGTAATACATGTACCCTATGGCAAAAATCTGAAAAGAATGAAAGAAGGGAAGGAAGGAAGGAAGGAAGGAAGGAAGGAAGGAAGGAAGGAAGGAAGGAAGGAAGGAAACAATTTTGAACATGCCAATAGCAAAGATATCTAGTAATTTATTCTGTCTATATGCATGAAACAAAAGGCCACAAACAATATCTTAGAAAATTCCCAATATCTGTCTACAGAATCTCTTCTTTTTCTTTTTTCCCTAGGGTGTGTACATTTGCCAGAGAGAGAGATAGAGAAATCACCCCTGACCAAGGAGGGATGGCCATGTCACAATCCATTCTCCTCCACTCTCCCCTTGGGATTTTGAGCATGGATCCACATGCACCCAACATGATATTAAAGCCACCAGATCTGGGACCTGAACTACAGTTGGCAATATGAAAGTCTAGCACCTTAATCACCATGCCACCTGCTGGCCCCTACAAGTATCTATCCAAACACAGGGGATAAAAAGTAATTCTTTTATATCTGACCTCAGAGCTTCAGACACAAATTATGCATTTTCTTGACTTACACATCAGTTAGCGTTATTTGGTCCAGGAATGGCTCACCTTTTAAAAAATTTATTTAAACATTGTTTGTTAATTAATTCAGTATTCACTAATGATAAATATAATGTACTATGACTCACATAACCCAAGAAAGGCCTTAATATTCTGAATAGATCTATAAAATCGTTTTCAAATCAATATGTCTCCTTTATTAAATGTATTCAGTTTTCATAAATGAATTAATAAGTAGAGTAGTTCATATCAAATCTATAATTGTCATGGAGTACAGTTGGCTTTATTTTACTATATTATGCAATTTTTAATTCTACAGTGACTGTTCTTCGAGGAAACACTCAAACCAATACAAAAGCTTTACTACTTACGTTGGTCCTCAAGCTCCTAACACAGTTGCAACCACACAGAACATGGTCATGGGAAAATGTTCAAATCATCTCAAGTGAGTCCATTTTAAGGTACAAAGTAGAGCTGTTGATAAAAAATTGGAGACCTTATGTCCATTGGTCACTGCTTTGCATCACTGATTCTCTTAGTCACTTAGACAATCACTAATTTGGAGCATGTTATTTCATTTCTTTTAAGAAAATAACTTTGAACTTGTCACCAACCCAGAACATGAATATTGTATATAATTTGCATTGTTTGCATCAACATTAGCCAAAAACATGCATCATTAATTTCTCATCGGATTTCACGATTTCAACATGTATGAATAGTATTTCTTTCCTTACCACATATTTCTACACTTGGACAATGCTTTGCCTGTTTTATTTATATATTTGTTCATTGATTCTTTCATGGATTCAATTATAATAAGAGAATGAAAGTACAAGACAAGAATGGCCGCACTTCTTTTGTGATGTACCTCAGCGTTCCAGACAAGTGCGATTCATCATCCAAGACTCATACACCAGCAGTTGTCATCATTGGTCCAGGTGTGGCAAACCTTCACTTATCCATTCCTAAATCATTTATTGATTAACTGACTAATTCGGTAATTGTAATTTTAAAACTTTATGATTCAAGAAATAATATCCCTCATGTATATCTAGAATCATTCTCAGTTCTATATATTTCTTTTATTAATTATTCTTAGTATTTTATATATATATATTAAGATAACCTTTCAGATTAATACCCTATTTATTACTAGACTACAGTTCATTTCTTGGTTTATATTTCATACTTTTTATTAATGATTTACTTTTAATTTTTATTTATGATCATTATTCCTCAATTTCAACCAGAGGGAGACAGACAAAGAGAAAGGGAGAGTGAGAAAGCAAGCTGCCAGGTTCTGGACTTGAACTATGGTGAGTCAAGTGGGAGTCCAGTGCCTCAACCACCATGCCACTTGCTGGCCCCTGTATTTCATACTTTTTTTTTTTTTTGGAGAGATTTTCACTGTAGGGCGCGTGTGCTCGCCAGACAGACAGAGAGAGACATAGAGACAGAAAGCGAGAAATCACCCCCCAGGGGGGATGGTCATGCCGCAATCCCTTCTCCTCCATTCTCCTCTCGGGATCTTGGGCACGCCCGCACACGCGCCCGGCGTGAGTTTTAAGCCACCGGGTCCGGGACACGAACCGCGGTCAACTACGTGGGAGTCCAGCGACATAGCCATTACGCTAACTGCTGGTTCCCTATTTCATACTTTTTAATAACACAGTGAATACCTTTAAACAAACCACCCAAAACAAAACCAGAACTTTGGCTATTACTCATATTGCTCTCTAGGATCCTAACAAAGAGATGCTTCGAAGAGCTTCTTATTATGGAATGATCTTTAAATCAGTTTAACTGAATCCATTCTGAGGAATACAAATCACAAAAAATGCTTTTTTAAATGACATATTCTGTCCTTTGGTCCTTGCTTTTCACCTTTCATTTAGTCAGTCATTTAGGTAATTAATTTGTCAAACATATTTTTTGTCTTACAAAATGAGCTTCAGACTAATTTCCAATGCAGAATATGGACACTATAACCTATGCTGTCTATGTCATCCTTTGCCCCAGGGGTAACATTCATGTAACATTTACTTAAAATAGATCCAGGGGTGGGACCAGCAGATGGAGTAATGGTTACATCACAGGACTCCCATATAGTTGACTGCAGTTCCAGTCCCAGACCCAGGAGCTTAAAATCCACACCAGGTACATGTGTGTGGGTGCCCAAAACCCCAAGAAGAGAATGGAGGAAAAAGACTGCAGTCTGGCCATCCCTCCTAGGGGAGAAGGTGATTTCTTGCTTTCCATCTCTCTGTCTGTCTGTCTGGCAAGCACACGAGCCCTATAGCAAAAATCCCTCTAAAAAAATAAAAATAGACCCAGGGTTGCCATAATATTTTGACATTTTTCTTGACCCATCAAATATTTCTATAATTGAGCAATGTTTTATCTCATTTGTGTTTATGCATTTATATATTTATTGATTCTTTCATTTGATCCAACTAAAATAAAAGAGTAGAAATGCATGGACACCAAGAGCTGAGATTCTCAGTTATTCCTGACATTTGTCTATAAGGTCACTTCAACAAGAGGAAATGGATTGCATTTCTTTCCCATTGGACCTCAGAGTTCCAGACACATATTCATCGTACATGACATGACTCATACACTACCAGTAGTCATCATCAATCCAGAATTGACCTTCTTTCTCTATTGTCATCTGCACAGGTCTATTGATTAATTCATTAAATCACAAAAATAACAATTCACAAAAACTTTAAAAAGTCTTTATATACCTAACCTGTATATAAAATTATTCTCACATCAGTGAACCACTTTCATGAACTATTTTATATATATATAATTTGGCACAACGTTTCATATATCCCACACTTACCAATGAACTGTCATAGTGCCCATTAATTATATTTCACACTTTTTAATAACATAGTGAATAATCTTAAGACAAAACACACACAATTAAACCAGGAAAAGAACTTTAACTATTACTCACATTCATTTCTGTGTTAACATTTAAGGTGACCGTAGAGCTTCTGAACAGTGGAAGAATGTTGAAAAGAGCCCAAGTGAGTCCATTCTGAGAGTACAATGCAGAACAGATGATTAAAAAAAAATTAAGACCTCATTTTCACTGATTCTTGAATCTTGTTTTCTACATTTAATTTCCTCATTTAGGTATTTATTACTTTTTTTCACTGTATATGTATAAAGGTACTTCTAAAACTGTGTGGAAAATGGTACTAAAGTACCAGTGTAGTTTTCTGTTTTAAAAAAATTGAATCCATACATACTTTTTCATGATATGCATTTTTCGATTTCCCATGAAAACTTTGAAAACCACTAGTACTTTTGCATCAGTATTCATCAGGGATATTGGTCTGGAGTTTTCTTTTTCTATCATGTCTTTGTCTGGTTTCAGTTTCAAGATTATGGAGGCTTTATAAAATGAATTTGGGAGGGTTCTTTCCTTTTGGATCTTTAGAAGTAGTTTGAGGAAAACTGAGGTTAACCCTTTAAAAGTTTTGTTGAATTCAGAAGTGAAGCCATCTGGACTGTGCTTTTCTTTGTTGGGAGACCATTTATTTCTGATTCAATCTCATTTGTCACTGGTCTATTCAGGCTTTCTATTTCATTCTGATTCTGCCTAGGTAACTTGTACATGTCCAGAAATTTGTCCATCTCATCTAGGTTTTTTTATAATAGTTTGTTGGCATAGAGTTGCTTGGAGTATTCTCCCACAATTTTTTGTATTTCTGATATATAGGTTGCAATTTTATCAACTTCATTACTGGTTTTATCTATTATACTGGCTTCTTTCTCTGTTTTTGTTGACTAGTCTAGCTAATGATTTGTCATCTTCATTTTATCCTCTCAAAACACCACCTTTTCATTTTATTGATTTCTTTGATATAGTTCTTTTATTCTCTATTTCATTTATTTCCACTCTAATCTTCACCATTTCTTTTCTTCTGTTATTTTTGGGTTGTTGTTGTTGTTGTTGCCTTTATAGTTCTGGAGAAGTAATGTTATTTATTTGCATCTTTCTGTTTTTTTTTTTCCTGTGAGCACTATGGCTATGAATCTCCCTCTTATAATTGCTTTTGTTGTGTCCCAAAAATTATAGAGTTGTGTGTTCATCATTGTTTCAATAAATCTTTTCTTATAAAATTATTCTTAATTTCTTAGTATTTGAAAGTTGTTCAGGAGTAGGTTGTTTAGTTTCCATGATTTTATGAATTTTTGAGGATTATTACTGTAATTGACTTAAAAGTTTAATTCCATAGTGGTCAGAGAAGATGCTGGGTATAATTTCTATACTTCAGAATTTGTAAAGGCTTGTTTTGAGGCCTATTACGTGGTCAATATTTGAAAATGTTCCAGGTGGAGATAGAAAAAAATGTATTTTGTAGTTACTGGGTGAAATGATCTATATGTATCTGTCAGGTCCATTTGGTTTATAGTAGCATTCAGTTCCTGTGTTATATGTTTATTTTTTCTCTAGATGACCTATTCAGGGGTGTTGAAATCCCCAACAATTAATGTATTGCAATCTATGTATTCCTTTAAATCTAGCAATCTTTCTTTTACATATTTAGATGTCCTAATGAATACTGATGCAAAAATTCTTGACAAGATACTAGCAAGCCAAGTCCAATAGCACGTTAAGAAAATTGTATATCATGACCAGGTAGGCTTTATCCCAGGGATGCAAGGATGGTTCAATATATGCAAAAAAATAAATATATCACATTAACATAAAAAAGATTAAAAACTGTATGTTCAAATGCAGAAAAAGCATGTAATAAAATACATCACCCTTCATAGTCAAGATCCTCAGCAAAATGGGGATAAAAGGGACAGTCCACAACACAATAAAAGCCATATGCGACAGACCCAATGCTCACATCACACTGAATGTGGAAAAGCTGATAGCTTTCAAACTAAAAACTGGAACACAACAAGGTTACCCACTTCCTTCGCTCTTTTTCAACATAGTGCTGAAAGTCCTAGCCAATACAGTTTAGACAAAAAAGCAAAATAAAAGGCATCCAGACAGAAAATTAAGGTGCTAAACTATCCCTATTTGCAGATAATATGATTACACACATGGAAAAATCTAAAGGAATCTATGTAAAAGCGTCTGGAAGTGATAAATGAATTTAGTAAAGTGTCAGGATACAAAGTCAACATAAAATGTCTATAGCATTTTTCACACCAACAATGAATAGAATTAAAGAACGAATTCTCATATAAAATAAATAAGATATGTAGAAATTAATGTAACCAAATAAGTAAAACACCTCTACAAGAAAAACTATGAAAAACTGAAAAAAAGAAATTGAGCATGATAAAAAAAAAAGGAAAGACATTTCATATTTTTGGATCAGAAGAACTGATATAATCAAAATGTCAATTCTATTCAAATTAACACAAAAATTAAATGCAATTCCAATAAAATTGCCAGAGACATTCATCACAGAAGTAGAAAAAAAATCATACATTTGTCTGGACTCATTAAAGACCCCATATCACCAAGGCAACATTCTGCAAAAAGTACAAAATAGGAGGCAGTTCACTACCTGAATTTGGAATATACTCCAAAGTGGTGATAATCAAAACAGCATGGTACTGGCACAAAAACAAACCATAGACCAATGGAACAGAAAAGAAAATACAGAATAAATCCCAAATCATACAGTTAACTCATCTTTTACAAGGATAAAAGACAATGCAGTGAATAAAAGAAAGTCTTTTCAGAAAATGGTGCTGGAAGAACTGGATATCCACCTGCAAAAAAATGAAACTAGACCCCTACATTTGCCATTAATAAGAATCAACTCAAAATGATCAAAGATTTAAATATAAAACCTCAAACTATAAAACTACTGCTAGAAAACTTTGGGAAAACTCCCAAAGACATTGGATTGGGCAAAAACTTCTTAAATAAGACCCCTAAAGCACAGGCAATAATCCCCAAAATAGACAAGTGGGATTACACCAAGCTAAAATCTCAGCACAGCAAAGGACACAATAAACAGAGTGAAGAGACAAGCTTCAGAATGGGAGTGGATATTTGCAAACTATCCTTCAGATAAGGGATTGATAACCAGAATATACAGGGAATTGAAGCAGCTTACCCACAAAACAAATTAAAAATCCAATGAAAAAGTGGGCAAACAAGTCAAACAGACAAATTTCCAAGGAAGACACATAAATGGCCAATG
Source organism: Tupaia belangeri chinensis (assembly GCF_000334495.1). Lineage (NCBI taxonomy): Eukaryota > Metazoa > Chordata > Mammalia > Scandentia > Tupaiidae > Tupaia > Tupaia belangeri. Next base: position 4,826,479 of record NW_006160193.1, on the reverse strand, counting down.
ACATATGGAAAAATGCTCAATGTCTCTTCTCATAAGAGAAATGCAAATAAAAACCACAATGAAATACCATTTAGTCCCATCAGAATGGCTCTGATAAAAAAAAAAATGATGCTGGTGAGGCTGTGGTGAAAGGGGAACACTCCCACACTGCTGGTGGGAATGAAGATTAGTACAGTCACTGTGGAACAATATGGAGGATCCTCAAGGATGTAAAAATAGAACTTCCATCCAACCCAGTAATTCCACTCCTGGGTATTTATCCTAAGGACAAGAAAACAGTCAGAAAGGCAATTGCACATCCATGTTTATTGAAGCATTATTTACAATTGCTAAAATTATAACTGTAATTGACTGGATTGAAAAAATGTGGCACATATACACTATAGAATAAAACTCAGTCATAAAAAAAATGAGACACTGTTATCTGACACAAAGTGGGTAAATATAGAAGATTTAATAATAAGCAAAGCAACTCAAGACTATGAAAGACAGACTTTGTATATCCCCACACAATACATATTATATCTGCACTTTGCATGTCTACACTTAACAATAGAAACTGAAAGAATGGAAAATATAATAGTAGAAACAGCAAGAGTAGATACCACAGACCGTATAGGAGTGGGTAGACACTTGGGAGTAGGGGAGAGAAACTCAAGGAGAAAAACTCAAAGAGAAAAAAGGGTACATTTAACAGACACAGAATGGAAAGGTGTATTGCATTCAGTAAAGTATTTGAGAATCCATATCATATGCTGTAAAAAGGTACAATGATTAAATGTGAATGTTTAAAAATGTAGAAAAAAAAGAAACAGAAAATTGTTCAATTCAATACAAGAACACTGACTATTACTCACATTGGTCTTCCTGCTCCTAACACTTAGATGTAACCACAGAGCTTCAAGACCAGGAACAATGAGTAAACCAGCTTGGAAAGCATTCATTCTGAGGATTACAGAGAACAGATGATTAAAAAAAGGTCATAACATTATCTCCATTGATCCAAAACTCCCCTTCATTTGGTCAGTCATATGTAATTAGTAATTCTGGATGTTTATTTTATTATCTCTTACATGCACTAACAGTAGCCATCTTGCTATTGACCCAGAAGATAAACACTGATATTTACATAATACTATCTACATCATACTTAACTAAAGGGGTGACAAGCAGCCACCATTTAATTCTCTTTGGACTTTAGAGTTTTCAACATACTTTAATAATGTTTCTTGTCATAGCACATATTTATAATAGGATGGTGCTTCAAACCGATCATTTTTATTTATGTATTAGTTAATCGATGTCCATTAATCCAATTACAATAATGGGATAAAATGCATGGATGGAAGAACATGATTTCTTTTGCATTGGACCTCAGAGATCCAGACACGTACTATTCATCCTCCAAGACTCATATGCTAGCAGTGGTCACCTTTGGCCACTAAAGGGCTTTGGTCTCTTTTTTTTTTCTTTTTTTTTTCTTTCTTTCTTTCTTTCTTTCTTTATTTATTTTTTATTATCATCATAATCTTCTTTATATTACATTGGATTACATATAACTTTACAGTGTATTACATTGTTTTTTCAAAAGGGAATGCCATGCATGTCAGTCAGTACAGAGACATTAATCTCCCCACTTTAACATTCCATATCTTTTCTGTTTTCCCCAATCATTATTTTTATTATTCTAATTATTTTTATAAAACAATCAATTGCTATTTCTCATTTTGCTTGTAAAAATACTTTGCCCATCATGAAATACTTCTCAGACCAATCCAGTTGAGAATACTATACATGTCATCATCAACAGTTGATAAGCCCTATCTGTTTCTCACTAACGTCCTGTCTCTCTATTGTTCACTTGCTATCTTTCTCTATCCTCTTCTCTTCACTTACCCCATTCCACACTGTCCTATTCTCATTAAGTACCTTCACTGTTTTTATGTCCTCCGATTTTTTGCTCTCTATTATAGAGTGCGGATAGTCGGTACATATTGAGTGGATACATACAATATCTTTCTTTCATAGCCTGGCTTACTTCACTCAGCAATAGATCCTCCATATCTGACCATTTTCTATCAAATTCCAGGGTCTTGTTATTTTTTATGGCTGAATAGTATTCCATAGAGTATATATACCACACTTTTTCAATCCATTCATCAGTTTGTGGACATTTAGGTTGGTTCCATGTCTTGGCAATTGTGAATAATGCTGCACTAAACATGGATGTGCAAGCACTTTTCTGACTGAGCGTTCTCCTGTCTTTTGGGTAAATACCCAGAAGTGGGATTGCTGGATCAAATGGTAGTTCTATTTGTAGATCTTTGAAGGGCTTTGGTCTCTTCAGTCAGTTCTGCATTGTCTACTGACTGACTACTCCATTTACCTACTAATCACAACTGTAAAAGCCTGTGACTCACAAAACTCAGGTAAAGCCTTGATATTATTAATATACAAAGAAAATTCAAAAAGTTCACTGGAAGGGCCAGCAGGTGGCATGGTGGTCAAGGTGCTGGACTCCCACATGGTTGACCATGATTTGAGCTCTAGACCCAGAGGCTTGAAAATCACTCTGGCCACTTGCATGTACATGCCCCAAACCCCAAAGCCATCTCCCCCGGGAGGGGGGTAGTGATTTCTCACTTTCCCTCTGATAAGTACATGTGCCCAATGACAAAAACCTAAAACAAACAAAAAAGTTCACAGGAAAATTGAATTTAAGTATGAGTTTATTTTGGTGCACTAAAAAGTTGTAATCTGTGCACAGTGTGTTATAATACACATTTTCTATGACCTTTTTGAAGACCCTTTTTATGCAACGTAAGTCATTATGACATCAATATATTTTTTTTAATAATTATCCTCAGGGACCAGCAGTTGGCGTAACGGCTATGTCACTGGACTCCCATGTAGTCATCCATGGTTCGAGTCCTGAACCCAGTGACTTAAACTCACACCGTGTGTGTGTGCGTGCATGCGTGCTCAAGATCCCAAGAAGAGAATGGAGGAGAAGGGATTGTGGTGTGGCCATCCCTCCTGTGGGGTGATTTTTCACCTTCTATCTCTCCGTCTCTGTCTGTCTTTCTGGCGAGTGCATGCAACCTATAGCAAAAAAATCTCTCAAAAAAATTATCCTTAGTTCTTCATACATGTATTAATCAATACGATGTCTCATAGCAATCCCATATTTGTCACATTTGGCCCTATTTTCTGTATTTCACATTTTTCAATAGTACAGTAAGCATCCTTAAATACATCACCATAACCCAAACAAGAACTTTGACTGTTACTCACCTTAGTCTCTTTCATAATCCAGAGGCAACCTAACAAATCTTGATCAAGGTGGGCATCTTAACTCAGTGTATCCATTCTGAAGAGAATCCATTTAGAAGATAAAAACATCAATAAAATCTTCTTAATTTAAACATATATTCTGCCATTAATTTGAATAGTCATTTGATCATTATTATTTTCCTTAATCAAATAAACTCTAAAGTTGCAACAGACTGAGAATAACTATTACCTATCATTGTCTGTATTGTCCTTAGTAAAAGATGCCATAAATTTGATCCATGTATTATCCATTTTCTTTAAAGATGTTTCAGTGATCAATACAGATGACAATAGATGATACTTATCTCTCTGCATCTTTATTTATGCAACACTTCTTCATCCTGCCCTTGATTTTTTACAATAACATTTTTTAAAATTACTGACATAGCGATCAGAACAAGATCCTTGTATATCCTGACATCTGTCCATAAGATCCTTTCAAAAATAGGGCAATGGGCTAGTCAGTGGCGTGATGGCCTGGGCCTGGCAGCTTGCTTTCTCACTTTCCATCTCTCTCTCTCCCTGGTCAAGTAAAAAAATAATAATAATAAATAAAATTAAATAATTCTTTTTAAAAAGTTGTTGTTAGTGAAGTAATGTATTAATCAAATACAGGTAGAAATGAATGCAGGTAGAAGGGAATAAAGGACCGTCCTGGATTGATGATGACTACTGGTTACGTATGAGTTACATATGATGCACGTGTGTCTGGAACTCTGAAGTCCATCACAGGAGAGTATCTGGCCCGTTCCTTCTGTTTATAAACAGATTTCTGGAGCGTATAATATATGTGTGTGGCTTTTGTGTTCATTCATTTTTATTCTGTTATTAGAGTGGGACCAATGAAATAATTTGTAAACATGTGCATGAGCAGGAGATGAACCATTGTCCAGTTACTCAGTAAGTGGTGGAGCAAAATATACCATTATATTATGTGTTAGAAACTCTGAAGTCCCAAGAGAAATAAGCATTACCTCTTTGTAACCTCTTTGGCTGTGGGTGATGTTGGTAGTATAAGTGATTTTCAACATCTGGGATACAGAAAGTTGCCAAATGTTCTTTTTTTTTAGAGAGAAAATGAAGTACATATACTATAAATAATGACTTCCTGGATGATTGATGAGTGGAAAGATCTAAGCAGAAATCAGCAGGACTGTCTCATTACCTTGTGATCTGCCTGCTCTGCAGTCCTCCGAAGGCCTGCTCTTCAGCCGATTTGCACATTTCTTCTGTGGTCCTGAAGCCCTGTCGTTTCATCTGTGTGTTTGGAGCACAAAGGCCAACGTGAGCGACAGTGCTCTTGTTAAGATTGTTCTTTAAAGAGGCATTTGTTATTGTGTCAAAAAAGTATTAAATGTAATAAGGCTAAACATACCAATGCTAAATATCAGATTAATTTAAAGCATTAGATTGATTAATCCATAGATAAAACATTGAGTATAGTTAACAAAAAGTTTCATCTTTGGGTCAATAATTATATATATGGATATTAGGAACATTCAAGAATCTCATGTTTTTTGAGATTTGTGTATATTTATTAATGACTAAATCAATAAATAAACACAGATGAAAGTAGAGAAAGAGGGCCAGTCCTGGATCAATGATGTTGGTCAGAGGTATATGAGTCATATACAATGAGTAACATTCCCCTGTTTTTTATTTTTATTTTTTTGAAAAGTTTTTGCCATGGGGCATATACACTTGCCAGAGAAAGGAAGAAAGAGAGAGAGAAGAGAGGGAAAGTGAGAAGGCACCCTTTATGGGCACGGTCATGCCACAGTTCTTTCTCTTCCATTTATAGGCATACGCACACACACACACACAGCATGTTTCTCAAGCCACAGGGTCCTGGACTTGAACTGCATAGTCAGCCCTGTGGGATCCAGCCACCTCAGTCATCACGCCACTGACTGGCCCATTGCCCCATTTGTGAAAGGATCTTATGGACAAATGTCAGGATATACAAGGATCTTGCTCTGATCACTATGTTCATAATTTTTAAAAATATTATTGTAAAAAAGTCAAGGGTAGGATGAAGAAGTGTTGCATGAAGGAATAAAGATGCAGAGAGCTGGACACTATAGAGCTGGCTCTGCACTTTGAATCCTGGACCTGGCAGCTTGAAAGAACACCCAGGTGGGTGTGCGTGCAAGCCTATCAGCACATACTTAAAATAAACTGAACTGAACTGAATTCATCTCATTCCTCAATTCATGGCATCTTGTTAAGAGTGATCAGTTCTTGGGAACCAGCAGTTAGCGTAATGGCTATGTTGCTGGACTCCCACGTAGTCAGCCGCAGTTCGCCTCCTGGACCCAGTGGCTTAAAACTCACGCCGGGCGCGTGTGCGTGCGTGCCCAAGATCCCGAGAGGAGAATGGAGGAGAAGGGATTGCGGCGTGACCATCCCCCCTGGAGGGTGATTTCTCGCTTTCTGTCTCTATGTCTCTCTCTGTCTGTCTGGCGAGTGCACGCGCCCTACAGTGAAAATCTCTCCAAAAAAAAAAAGAAGAGTGATCAGTTCTTGACCTTAACTTCTTTATTAATGCATTTATTTTAGTGTGAATGAAAGAAATATCATGAGTAGATTAATTTTTCTAACTACCTATTCTTTTTCAAGAAACCTAACAATATTTATAACCCCAGAAATCTAGAAAAGACATGCTATTTCTATGCCTACCTGATCTTCAAACAAGCAGCAAAATCCAAGAATTTTTTCTAGGCTAGGGCAACATTATAGATGACATAGTTTGTCCATGTGTGGTTTGACTTCTCATTTATTCATTCCTTGGCTCAGTTATTAATGCATTATGAATTTAAGAAAACACAATAAAAAGTCATGAAGCACAGTAAAATCTTTGATATTCTGAATGTTTGTACCCAACAGAGTGCACAAACTCATTATTTTTCATGATGAAGCTGAGAGTTCTAGACACGAGCTTGCACTGGCCATAACTCACATGTTGCCAGTCTTCACCCCTGGTCTACATCTGTTTCTCCATTCATGTCAGCACTTGGTGATTGTTTAATTCATCAGTTCACTAATAAGAATAAATACCAGAGAGTCGCAAAAACAAGATCTCTACCATCTGCCTATAAAATTATTACCTTTTGACCCTAGATCACTTTTATTAATGGACCTTACTGTTTTACATACAGATAAATCAGCACAACACATCATATCAACACTGTTTTTAAGATCTGGCTATGGTTGCCCTTACCTGGTTCTAACCCACATACAGCACTACCTCTTTAAAAACACTCAATCTAGGACCAGCAGGTGGCATGGTGGTTGGGGCGCTGGACCCTCTCCCACATGGCCAACAACGGTTCAAGTACCAGACCCAGCGACTTGCTTTCTCATGTTCTCTCGCTCACTAGTTCTCTCTCTCTCTCTTGCTCTGTGTGTGTGTGTGTGTGTGTGTGTGTGTGGTCAAGTTAAAATAAATGAATGAATAAATAAAATTAAATAAATAATTATTAAAAAAAAAAACACTCAATCCAAGACCAGAATATCGACTATTACTCAGAAGGTCTCTGTGCACATGCACAGAGGCAGTTCCATAGCTCGCTATTATGACAGTGTCTTTAAGTTCACTTCAGTGCATATATTCAACAGAGTACAAAGTAAACCAGCTGACTTAAAAACTTGAGACATTTTGATTATATTAATTCTTCCAGTCCAGGAACAGAGGATGTCTTTCTCCTTTTTATATCATTTTCGATTTTTTTTTTAAAGTTTTCCATAGTTTTCCTTGTAGAGGTCTTCCATTTGTTTGGTTAGGTTTATTCCTAGGTATCTTATTTGTATATGTGTGTATGTGAATATTGTAAATGGGAATGCTTTCTTCAACTCTGCCTCAGTCTGTTCACTGTCAGTGTATAAAAATGCTGTAGATTTTTCTATGTTAATTTTGTATTCTGCCACTTTACTGTATTCATTTATCACTTCCAGGAGATATCTTTGGCAGCTTGCTTTCTTACTTTCCCTATTTCTCTTTCTGTTTCTCTTTGGTGAGCTCATGTGCCCTATAGCAAACTGAGAAATAATGATGATGATAAAATAAAAATAATTTTTGAAAAAAAAAGTTTACTTTTTATGTAAGGGCTGGCAAGTGGCATGGTGGTTAAAGGTGCTGGATTCCCACATGGCTGACCGTGGTTCGAGTCCTGGACCTGGTGGCTTGCTTTCTCACTTTCCCTTTCTCTCCCTCTCTGGTCAAATTATAAGATAATAATAATAAATTAAATTGAATATTTTTTAAAAAGTCATGGAGCTGGCAGGTGGCATGGTGGTTAAAGGTGCTGGATTCCCACATGGCTGACCGTGGTTCGAGTCCTGGACCTGGTGGCTTGCTTTCTCACTTTTTCTCTCTCTCTCTGTCCCTCTCTGGTCAAACTGAAATAAACAAATGAATAAATAATAAATAAAGTTAAATAAAATAATTCTTAAAAAAAAAAAAAAGTCATGAATTCAACAAGCAAACAAGGTCCCTGTATTCTGTAACGGCTGTCATTCAACAAGAAAACAAGGTCCCTGTATTCTGTAACGGCTGTCTAGATGGCCCTTTCAAGTCGAAGAAATGGATAACAGATTGCTGCTGATTCTGGACCTCAAAGTTCCAGATACATATTCATCGTACACAACTCAGACATCACCAGTAGTCATCGATTCAGGATTGCTCCTCTTCTTTTCCATTCATTTCTACATTGCTTATTAATTTTTTGCCACCAAGAATACTCACAATGGACCATGTGCACAGGGGTGATCATGGAGTTTCTTCCTGGTCCCAGCCAAATCACTCAGTCAGTCAGGGTGGCCATGCTGAGGAATACACAGGAGGGCAGATGGTAACAAGATGGACTCTCTGCTGATCCATTCACTTCACCTTTCAGTCACTCGGGTAGATGTGAATTTGCAGTAACCCTTCATCTTCTCTTTAAAAAATTGGTATCATTCTCCTTGTTCTGACCCAGAATAAGAATGTGGACCATCTCCATGAACCTTAATCAAAGAAGAAAGACACTCCAGCAATGTATTTTTTAATGGGATTCAGTATCTTCAGTACATTTTGATGGCTTTTTTTGTGTCTAATAAGAGTAGAAAAGCTACACACTTATCTTTACTTTTTATGTATTTGCACATTGATTCTTACATCAATACACTTACAATAAAAGGATCAAAATTCAAAAAAATAAGCCAAGAAAATGGTCCTTTTGCATTCTCCCAATCCATATAAGATCACTGCAAACAGAGGCGATAACTCAATTTCCTTCTGTATTGAACATCAGAGGTCCAGACACAAGTTAGGAATCACCCAAGCACAACTGCTATGTGACAACATCGTCTATGCCTGGGACATTTTTACCTAATTCTCATCTATACCTATTCCTTCATTAATTCACTAATGTATCAGCACTAATACTAATTTTATAATTCCTGCAAACCAAAATAACCAAAGAATAAGAGCACTGGATATTCTACCCATGACTAGAGAAGCATTTGTCAGTTTGATGTATTGTTCACAAATTATCTGTGATGTGTAATATACATGTGTGTGTGATGTATATATACATAGATGTAATTCTTCATGCCATTGTCACATGTATCCCTGGCCATGGTTGGCCTTTTGGATTGCATTCCATACTTTAATGACATAATGAATACTGTTTTAAAAACTCTCATATAAACACGTGAATTTTATTACTCATATTGGCTACCAGAGGCAAGCTAAGATCTGGTAACTGTAAGTCCCCTTGAGCGTATCCATTCTGCAGAATTCAAAGAAAGCAGATGGTTAGAAAGAGAGGCCTTATCTTATTGATCCTTCCATTCTGCATTTCCTTTTTTTCAGCCATTTAGGCATTTAATAATTTCTCATAATGGGAATATTATCCTTTTAACAAAAGAAATCCTTTCGAATTTGAGACTGATGTAAAAAATAAAATGAACTCTTAAGTTAAGAGAGTCTATATGACCCTTAGCCAAAGAAGTGACACCCATTATCTATCTATTTCTTAAGGGACATCAGTGTGGAAAATTTTTAGTAATAATACTAAAAAATGCTATCACCACCATATTCATGTTTATAGCTGGACAATGATTCACTGTTTTCTTCATCTGGTTACTTTTAATTGTTCTATCATTGACCCATCATAATAAATCTAAATCTGTTAATACAAAGGAAAGACATGACCTTTGTATATTTCTAATAGTTGCCTATAGGATTATTTTCATGATAAAATGTTTTACATTGGACCTCAGAGTTTCAGACACTTAGTATTCATCGTCCATGACTCAAACGCCACCAGTGGTCATCATTGGTCCATGTTTGGGTCGCTCTTTCTTCATTCATTTCTCCATTTGTGTAAATAAGTCATAAATCAATTAATAACAATAAAATAAATACATCATTCACAAACACCAAGAACCAGAGCCTTGAAAAATCTCTAACATCAGTCCCTAAGAGCATTTCTACACCAACTAGGACTTTCATTAGTTGACATCAATGGCAAATTATTAATTAATGAACATAATTGGACCAGAGTTACCTTTTTTATTCTATTTAGTATTTTAACAGTATTATGAATACCCCAAACCAATGGCCCAAAGCAAAACAAAAACTGTGACGGTTACTCACATTGTTCTTTCATAAACAGAGAAGCAGCGTCCCAATCAAGAGAGCTCAAGTCAGCTCAGAGCAACCATTCTGCAGAGTACAAAATTGAGAGCACAATAAAAAACTGAGACATTTTCTTCATTCATCCATAGTTTTTACCATTTATTTTTATAGCCATTTAGGCATTTTTAAGTTTTTGGTAACTGTTTATTCACATTTAATCACTGTGCATCTTTACAGTGTACAACATGGTTTTTCGTAGCATGAACACAGTGCATATTAGTTAACGCAAAGACAAGATCATATACATTATCGTCAACAGATAACTTTTCATTTTTATGTTTAATGTTTTCTTTTTGTTCCCTGATCGCCTCCCTCCAATCCCCCTATTCCCCATCCCCTCCTATACTGTCTTTAGTATCTACAATTGGCCACCCTGCCAACAAACCTTCTAATATTTCACTTTCTGCTACAGAATTCAGGGGACCAGCAATTGGCATAATGACTATGTTACTGGACTCCCATGTAGCTGACTGCATGCAGTTCGAGTCCTGGACCTGGTGGCTTGAACTCATGCCGGGCACGTGTGCATGAGTTGAAGCCCAGGATCCTGAGAGGCAAATGGAGGAGAAGGGATTGCAGTGTGGCCATTTCCCCTGGGGGGTGATTTCTCGCTTTCTGTCTCTCTGTCTCTCTCTGTCTTTCTGGAGAGTATATACACCCTGTAGTAAAAACCTCTCCAAAAGAAAAAAAAAAGAATACAGATATTCAGTATATGTAATATTAAGTGGGGACATATAATGACTGTCTTTCAGTCTGGCTTGCTTTGCTTAGCATTCAATTTTCCGTATCTGTTCACTTCATATCAAATGTCAGGATCTCATTGTTTTCCATGGCTGAGTAGAGTCTATTAACTTTTCTTTATATAACAAACATGAAATTATCAACTGAATCAGGTTGATATAACTATTACTTATATCATCCTTAGACAAAGATATAATACACCAATCTACTTGTTACCTATTTCATTTATATTAGCATATTTTTTTCTTACTATACATTTTAATATTAAAGAGCAGTTCATCTTTCATCTTTATTAATTTATATACTTGTTTATATACTCCACCACTGCTACTCATACATAATTTTTTTAAATTTATACACACAAAGACTAGAACAAGACCCTCATAGTATCCTAACTTCAATCTGTAGGATCATCCAAACCCTGGGGATGGACTAGCTTCCTTTCTGTTGGGCCTCTTCATTTCCAGCACATACTACCCACAGCCCACAGCCCAGACACCACTAGCCATCATTAGTACTCCAGGACTGGTAATTTTTATCCGTTCTCATCTACACATGATTATAGTTAACTTATTAGTTCATTAATAACAATAATAAAATAAATACGCAGGAATCAAATTATAAGAGCAAGATCCTTAAGCCACCCTAACATCAGCATGTAGAATCATTTGTCAAAGTTAATGAACCTCTTTCACTAATCACCTTCATTGTTGTGAACACTGATTAAGTAACACAATATTTCATGTCAGTTCTATATCTATCCCTGGTCAATGGTTGGCCTTCTTTAATTGTATTTCAGATATATACATTTTAGGTTGTTGCCATAAATTATGTATGCTTGCCAGAAGAAGATAGACAGAAAGTGAGAAATCACCCCCCAACACACATACAGGGATGGTCACACTGCAACCACTTCTCCTCCATTCTCCTCTCAGGATTTGGGGCACACATGCATATGCACCCTGAGTGATTTCCAAGCATCCAAGTGCAGGACTTCAACCATAGTTGGCATGTGGGAATCCAGCACCTAAACCACCAGGCCCCTAATTATGTTTAGTATTTTCAGTATCACAGTGAAAGCCTAAATGAACTACTAGAACCATGACAAGAACACTGCCCATTACTCACATGAGTCTCCATGCTCCAGCTAGAGAAGCAACCATGGAGCACATAGCTGAGGCATGAGTCAGCCTAGGTGTGCCCATTCTGAGACCTGCAAACAGAGCAGACAGTAAGACTGGTATACGCAGTCCACCTTCACTGCAGTAAGCAGTTAGGGATCTATTAATTTGGGTTAACATTTGTTAATTATTCCCTAGGAAATGATCAAACATGTCACTGACTCAGGATAAGCAGTTGTGACTGTACTGTTTAATGCATCCTCAGTCAAAACGGCACTTGAACCATTTTTATGTCTTAAAAGACATTGGTAGTTTTGATAGATACACATTAATCATTTTTGTATACATTGGTATATATGAAGGTTTTATTCCCCCACCACATATATTAAGATTCAACAAACTTCATCCTCTTCACCTTTTTGTATTTATTTTGCACATTGATTCTCTTATTAATCCATAAATTATAACACAATCAAAATTCATAACAAGTGTCAAGAAAACAATACTTTTATATTTCTAAAATCTGTCTATAGGATCTCAATAAACTATTTTCCATTTTATTTAAAGAATTATTTATTTAATTAATTCCATTTGTTATTACTATTTTTCAATTTGACCAGACAGAGTCAGAGAGAGAGAAAAGGAAAGCAAGAAAGTAAACCGTCAGGTCCAGGACTCACACCGCAGTCCACTGCCCTACCACGATGCCGCCTGCCAAGCCCATATTTTCCTTTTTCTTTTAAAGTTTTTTTTAAAGGTTTTGCCATAGTGTGAGAGGAAAAGTTAGAAATCACCCCCTAGGGGTGGACCATGGTCAGCCATGAGGGAGTCCAGTGCCTTAACCATAACACCATCTGTTGGCCCCTAACACTTTATTTTTAACTGACAAAAATATATATAATAATTGTGTGTGTGTGTGTGTGTGTGTGTGTGTGTGTGTGAGAGAGAGAGAGAGAGAGACAATTTGATATTTGACAAGTTAACGTGTGGCAAGGTTAAATCAAGCTAATTAAAAATATCTAGCACTTCACAACCTCACCACTTTTTGTAGTGAGAACACTTAAAAATCAACTCTTAGCAGTTTGGAAATATACACCATTTTTATAGTCACCATTCTGTGGAACGTAGCGCTGCATCTTTTCCTGCCTAACTAAAACCTTCGAACATCTCACCACCCCCCACTGACACTCGAGGGTCTGATAGCCACCTTTCTACTCAACTTCTGTGAGGGCGACTTTTTATATTCTACATGTAACAGACATCATGCAGTATGCATCCCCCGTGCCTGGGTAGTTTCCCACATTGATTATCCATCTAAAATTATTCATCGGTTACTTCATTAATCCACTGATGTGATGTTTTTAATATCTTATTATTCAAAAAGCCCAGAAATAAGAGTCTTACATAGCTACATGTCCTTATAAACTCATTTTGTACGTTAGTACATCTCTTCCATAAATCACCCTCAATGCTTCGTATATATAATAAACACAGTGATCCAAATGTCTATAGAATCATTTGCCTATTGACTACACTCTTGTCATTAACTATCCTGATTGCTGGAATCAACATGATACTTTATATCAATTACATATTTATCAATGGACTACTGTTGGTCTTTTTTCCATACTTAATACTTTTTTAATATACTAATTATAAAACTAAACAATCTATCCAGACCAAGATGAGAACATGGACTCACCTTGGTCTCCAATTCCCACATCTGGAGACAACCAAAGAGATCTCTGACCACTGCAGAATCCTTCAATCCTTAAATCAGCCTGAGTGTTCCTGTTCTAGAAAGTAGAAAGTGGAGAGGTGACAATATGATCGGAGATATCCTACCGACCCTTGTATCTACAGTGCATTTTCTAGTCATTTGAGTATATCTAATTTCATATAGTTCACATTCTATTCATAAAAACTAAAACCATTAAACGTTCACTAATCCAGAAAAAGAATATTGGTCATTATTTATGTGTCTCATTAACTGGAGGTAACAGCTTTCGGCCATTTATTTAATTGGTTTAGGGTTTTCTCTTGCCTCACTCATTTCATTGGGTGATGTTTCGCCCTCTTCTCTTTATTTATTTATACTTGTGCATTGATTCTTTATTCATCTTAAAATTATTCTGATAAAATTTGTACAAAGTGATGTTTTATTATATACTGATTGTTTTATTGATCCATTTATTACAATAGAATCAAAAATCTATGAGCACCAAGGCCCCAAACAATATCCTTCTAAAATTCTAAATCTATCAATCATTTCCAACAAGAGGCAATAAACTAGATCTATTTTTACGTTGGACCTCAGAGTTCCAGACACGTATTCATCATCCATGACTCATACGCCACCAGCAATCATCATTGATCCAGGATCGGGCCTCTTTATTTTTTTAATTCTCATCTACCTTTTTTTCATTATTTAATCATCACTTCCCTGACAGTAAGAAAATAAATACCTATGAAGCAAAAAATAAAAGGGAACACACCTGAGCCTTGATAGTCCTGCATCTATCTATAGAATCATTTGGTAATAAATTCCTTTTATTAATCAACATCGTGGTTTTATCTATGGATTAATCAATATAATGCTATATATCCCATCTATATTTGTTAATGATCCACAGTTGTATTTTTTATTATATTTCACATTTTTCAATAAAGATTGCACATCCACCAACACTTACATTGGTTTACATGCACGAAACACAGAGCAAGCGTTCAACTTGTGGTGGCGGGGCTTCCTCACATCAGCGCGGTGATCCGGTTCTGAGGAGTACCAAGCAGAGCGGGTGAGAGCAACATTGAGATACGCTCTCCACTGAGTCTCGCGTTCGACCTTTCAATTAGCCAGTGATTTAAATTTTTATTAATTCGGAGAATTGTTTATTAACTCAGAATGAGAATATTGGCTATTACTTACATCGTCTATATCATCCTTAAGTGTAGATAAAATATTTAAACCATGGTTTTTTGGGGTTTTTTTGGCCAGATGGGCAGGTATGCTCACTAGTGACAGAAAAGGGAAGTGAGAAAGCACCCTCCATGTGGAATGGCCACTCCACAATCTTTTCTCTCCCATTTCTCTTTTCAGGACTTTGGGCATGCAGATACGCGGACCAGACATGTTTTCAAGATGCCACAGCGAATACTGTGATTGTGTAGTTGGACATATGGGATCCAGCCCCAACCACATCACTGGCTGGCCACAAATCAAATAGTTCTTAACAGACGCACGTTTTCAGTATAATAATAGTTCTTAACAGACGCACGTTTTCAGTATGTATAGATGGTTTCCCTGTCTCTCAATATATGTTCATTATTATGGGGTATTTCCATTTTTGTTATTTATTCTTTATTGATCAAATTGCAATAACAGAATGAAAATTAATTTTAAAAAACCAAGAACACGATTCTTGTCTATTTCTACTTTTATCTGTAGGATCATTTCCCACAGAGGGAATGAACTGGCTTCTTTCATGCTGGATCTCATGATTCAGAAGCTACAAGCTGTCATGCTGCTCTAAAACTGGCCCTTCACTTCTCCACGAATTTCAATGTTCGTTTATTTATTTATTTATTTATTTATTTATTTATTTATTTATTTATTTTAGAGGTTTTTGCCATAGGGCGCATGCGCTCTCCAGGCAGACAGAGACAGAGACAGAAAGCGAGAAATCACCCCCAGGGGGGATGGTCATGCTGCAATCCCTTCTCCTCCATTCTCCTCTCGGGATCTTGGGCACACATACACATGCACCCGGCATGAGTTTTAAACCACTGGGTACGGGACGCAAACCGTGGTCGACTACATGGAGTCCAGCGACATAGCCATTACGCTAACTGCTGGTCCCTCAATGTTCATTTATTGAGCAACACATCGCTTCACTAATAGTGATTAAATAACTATGAATCAAAAAGTCTTAAGAATATCAACCTTAGATATACTTGATAGCTTATCTATAGGATCATTTGCCACTTTGAGTATATTTTTTCATTAATAATTTCCAATTTTGCAAATATTGATTACTCAACACAGTGTTTCATGGCAATACCATCATTATTGCCGGGCCATGGTCCTTCTTGGATAATATATAATGCACTTGACAATACTGTGACTACTCTAAAACACCTGCAAACCAAGACAAGAATCTGACTATGATCCTAACACAGCAGTAATCACAGAGCTCATACCTTGGGAGAAGAATTGAGTCCGCGTGGGTACAGCCATTCTGAGAGTACAAAGCAGACAGATTATGAAAAGATTAAAATTATCTTATCCATTGATCCTTGCATTCCTCTTTTCAGTTTATTAGACATTTAACTGTGTATTAAATTGTGATTTTTTTTCCCCTGAGAAAACAACATCAAACATGGCCTTGACCTAAAAAAAAAAAGACTTAGGCCATTATTTTTACTGGATATATGATCTTCAGCCAAAGATGTGGTATTTTGAACTATTTATTTCTTAATGGAATTCAGTGTTTTTATTATATATGAATAGGATTTCTTCTCTCTTCTATTTTCAAGAGCAATAGCTCATCCTCTTCATTTATTTATTCATTCATCCAATTACAAAAATAAAGAGGTAGAAACACAAAAATCAAGGACAATATCCTTGAACATTTCTGACATCTGTCCATAGGATCAGAGGTGTAGACGGCATTTCTTACAGGGTTGGACCTCAGACTTCCAGACCTGTACTCATGATCCATGACTCGTACAACACTAGTCATCATCATTGGTCCAGAGCGCATCTCTTTCTTCATCATTACTCTATTTATTCTTAAGTCATGAATAATGGTTGAAAATAATTTATTATATTTACACCTTTTTCTCTTAGGTTTTTGCCATAGGGTGCCTGTGCTTGCTGGAAAGAGACAGAGAGACAGACAGAGAGAGGGAAAGTGAGAAATCAGCCCCCAGAGGGATGGCCATGCCACAATCTCTTCTCCTCCATTCTCCTCTCAGGATTCTGGGCATGCACGCACATGCACCTGGCTGACTTGCAAACTACCACATCCGGGACTCAACTACAGTCAGCCATGTGGGAGTCCAGTGCCTTAACCACCACACCACCACACCACCTGCTGGCCCTAATCTTATACTTTTTAATAATACAGAGGATATTCTTAAAAATCAAAATAAGAATTTTGAATATTACTCACAAGAGTCCCTGCAAACACAGCAGAAATGATCAAGTTCATGGTCACCACACAATGCTTAAATAGGATCAGGGGTGTTTATGCTGGGGAGAACAAAACATAGCAGATGATAAAAAATAGATAACCTATCTTGTTAGGCCTGTTTCATCCTTTCATTTTCCCAATAATTTCAGTCTTTATTAAGCCTATGGTAATATTTTATATTTTTCTACTAATCAAATGAACAACCTCAAATCTGAACTGACTTAGAAAAATAATATTGACCATTATTTATACTCAGTGCCTTTAAGATCCTAGACAAAAGGGACCAGCAGTTAGTGTAATGGCTATGTCACTGGACTCCCACGTAGTCGACCGCGGTTCGCGTCCTGGACCTGGTGGCTTAAACTCATGCTGGGCGCGTGTGCGTGTGTGCCCAAGATCCTGAGAGGAGAATGGAGGAAAAGGGACTGCGGTGTAGCCATCCCCCCGCGAGGTGATTTCTCACTTTCTGTCTCTCTGTCTTTCTCTGTCTGGCGAGCTCATGTGCCCTATAGCAAAAGAAAACCTCTCCAAAAAAATTAATTAATTAATTAATTAATAAAGAAAAGATCCTAGACAAAAGATAATATTCTTGCTCCACATATTTATATTCCTTAAGACTTTAATTTTTTTATTTATATTACTATTTCTTGCCTTACTACTTAAATTCATAATTAGGCAATGGTTATTTAACTATTTATATATTTGTTCATTGGGTGTTTCATTGATCCATTCATGACAAAATCAAAATTCCTTAATCGAAAATATAATAAAAAGATTCTTAGAACTTAGGCAATTACTAACCACAGTCTATGCACGCTCTACCCAGGCTGGTCACAGTCAACTCCTTCATCATTGGAGAGGGATTACGTCAGCCCTTAGGCATCTGTTCTGTGAAGAACAAAGCAGATGTTATCAATAGGGAGACCACTGTGCGCTTTTTCTTTTTATGGATGTCAGGTGTTACTGCATTGATTGAAATCCTTAATAAGAAAGAGTTTGATCACTGGCTTATGATTCGTCTATGATTAAATCAAAGTTAATTTTCAATAGTATAATAAGTACAACTAACTTCATCACTAAAGCCAAGAAAAAAAGCTACATCATTTGAGAACAGTTGTCTCTATACACCCTACCCACATAAGTAACAATTTACGGGGCCAGCAGGTGGCATGGTGGTTAAGGTGGCTAGACTCCCACATGCTGAATGCAGTTCAAGTTCCAGGCCTGCCAGCTTGCTCTCTCACTTCCCCTCTTTCTGAGTTTCTCTCTGGTCAACTTTTAAAAAATGAAATAAAATAATAACAATGAATAAAATTAAAAATAAATAAGAATTTAGGTCAACTTTTAAGTAGACTACATCTAAATATAATTATTCTAAATGTGTCACAGTCTTTAGGTGATCCACGGCTTCATTCATGTGTGCATAAATTTGTATACATCTGTCTTCTTCACAAATTAACTGAATTGTCTATCCACATTTCTAAAGAAAACGAGCAGGGTAAACAAATCAGCAACTCAGAACTGAAATGTGCATCTGTCTGTCTGCAAGCACAGTACCCAGCACCATGGAAAACACTTTATAGAACAGAATAAAGCATCATTCTTGTTCCAGAACCATGCTTCCTACTGGCCCCGTCACGCTCCCTTTTGTTTACTCAGTTAACCTGTCACTGTTTCGTTCATTTATGTATTTACCAGCATTTCCCTTTCTCTTTCTAAAATAAAATGGAAAACTACGGACTTGCACTATAACCAGAATAAGCATGCTGACATGCTGACTCTTAAACCTGCCCACCCTTAAACAGGAGGGCAAGGTGCTTTATCTGTTTTTAGTGGACTTCCGTTCCTCATAAATATTGGAATAACTGTTGCTGCATTATATACTCCCTAGCAGACCGTTTTTCTCTTTCATGTGTATATTCGTGTGCTGAGTCACCCACTGATAAACTTATGCTAGGTTGGTGGGAAAGTCATGCTGCGATTTTCTATGCGAAAATGCTCCATGACCTTCCCGACAACCCAATAACATGGTCAATAACCTACAAGAACTTCACAACGTCCACGACCGCACTGCCACATCAGACAGGGCTCCTTTCCCACACCACGAACAGACCGTCCTCTTGGGAATGGACGTCACTGGGCCTTCTTTGGCCTCATCATAACCATTGGGTCTTGCCCAACAAACACTCACCCTCAGTCCCTCTTTAGTATTCTATTCATGTATTTGTACAACAGCTCATATTTTACTGATCCACTAATAATATAATCAGTATTTAAGACCAAAGAAACATCAAGAAACTAGACTACCCTAAGGCGTCTCCATAGTTTTTTTCTCACAGTGGAAACAGCCCCTTTGTGTAGTAGATTCATTTCTGTACATTAATAGAATAGTGGGACCAGCAGTTAGCGTAATGGCTATGTCACTGGACTCCCACGAAGTCGACCGCAGTTCACATCCTGGACCGGGTGGCTTAAAACTCACGCCAGGCGGGAACCAGCAGTTAGTGTAATGGCTATGTCGCTGGACTCCCACGTAGTCGACCGCGGTTCGCTTCCCGGACCCAGTGGCTTAAAACTCACGCCGGGCACGTGTGCTTGTGTGCCCAAGATCCTGAGAGGAGAATGGAGGAGAAGGGATTGCGGCGTGACCATCCCCCCTGGGGGGTGATTTCTTGCTTTCTGTCTCTGAGTGAGGATCAGTGGATGGAAAATTACTAAATGGAAACATGGGTGTGGGATGGGAGTGATCAGATATCAAGGGCAAAGATTGATACATTTGAGCTGAGAATTCAAGAGTAGGGGGTTTTCTGCCTAATATAATTTCCCCACTCTTTTTTTTTTTTTTTTGAGAGGGTTTTTTTTTTTTTCACTATAGGGCACGTGCGCTCGCCAGACAGACAGAGAGAGACATAGAGACAGAAAGCGAGAAATCACCCCCCAGGGGGGATGGTCACGCCGCAATCCCTTCTCCTCCATTCTCCTCCCGGGATCTTGGGCACGCACGCACACGCGCCCGGTGTGAGTTTTAAGCCACTGGGTCCGGGACACGAACCGCGGTCGACTACGTGGGAGTCCAGCGACATAGCCATTACGCTAACTGCTGGTTCCCATAATTTCCACACTCTTAACTGGACATGGCATGATTATCCTTAATGTACTTGTCCACATTTAAAGATGTGACAATAAATGGCTATAAACCCACCATCAGCCCCACGCTTAACCACTGACAGTATCTCTCATCTTAAGAGTGTGACTAAACTGTGTCTTTATGAATAGAGGGAAGTTTAAATTAACTGTGACTCAAAAATAAAATGGAATCATTAATTTTTACATTAATTAATGGAGGAATTAAGTATAAAAGTTCATTAAATGGACTCGCCTTTTCTCCCTAATTAACCACAGAAGTGCTGAATTATTCCACAATATAACCTTCGCTCATGCTGTTTCTCTGCAGCCGCTTGCTCCTTTTCCCTATTAGTGTTAACAGCCATGACAAACTGTCAAAACAGAAGAATTACTTTGTTACTTACATGGGTTCTACACTTAGTACTCAAATAAAATGACCACCATCTTCACTATGTATCCATTCTGCAGAGCACAAAGCAAATATAAAAATAGGTAGATTACCTAGAGAGAGAGAAAGACAGAAAGCTAAGTAGAATGAGAGCCAGATTCAGATTTTCTAACTAAGTTCAAGTCAGCAGAGTTCACTAAGAACAACCTGTAGTGTTTCTCATATACTTAAGCCTTGGGTAGCTTACATACCGAGTCATAGGCTGATGGATTGGAGTATTAAATGTAACTACTATAATGAACACTAAACAAAAGAAGAACTATGACTATTATATATGTCTGATGGTTTACATATTCCGTAGACAGCTAAGTCCTTTCTCGAACTGGATCATGCTAGAAAGAATTCAACTGAATATGGAAGATTTCATGCTAAGCTAAGCAAGTCAGACTATGAAAGAGAGGCACTGTGTGTCCCCACTTAATATTAGGATATGTATTTCCCTGTTTTTTCATGCAAAAATGCATCATGACTTTCCCAACGACCCAATATATACTGAATGTCTGCATTCTCTAGCAGAAACTGAAAAATTGGGGGCTGGCAGGTGGTGTGGTGGTGAAAGGCGCTGGACTCCCACATGGCTGGCTGCAGTTCAAGTGCCAGACCTGATGTCTTGCTTTCTCCCTTTCTCTCTCTCTCCCTCTCTCTCTGCCTCTCTCTCCTTCACTCTGTCCCTCGCTGGTTAAATATACATACATACATACATACATACATACATACATACATAAATAAAGTTAAATAAAATAATTCTTTTAAAAACATAAACAGAAAGATTGGACGGTATGAAAGTGTGGAGAGCAACTATAAATACCACAGATGGTGTGGGAGAAGCGTGGGCAATGGGAAGGGGTAAGAGGGAGGGAATCAAGGGGGAAAAGAAAGCAGCAAAGTGTTTAAGGTACATAAAAATAGAGAATTATCCGTAGGTGACAGTGTATACGCCAGTATCTTTGATGGACTAATACACAGTGTATCCATGCTGGGAAAGTTCATCTTTTATGAGATAATGATATACAGCGATTAACTGTGAGAAATAATAATAATAAAAGACAAGAGATCAAGGTAATCTCGGTGTGAGCACATTCTCAACAACCGTCTACAGGGAACCAGCAGTTAGCATAATGGCTATGTTGCTGGACTACCACGCAGTCAACCGCAGTTCGCGTCCCAGACCCGATGGCTTAGAACTCACACTGGGCGTGTGTGCGTGCGTGCCCAAGATCCCAAGAGGAGAATGCAGGAGAAGGGATTGCGGCATGACCAACCCCCCTGGGGGGTGATTTCTCGCTTTCTGTCTCTAATGTCTCTCTCTGTCTGTCTGGTGAGCACACGCGCCCAATAGCGAAAATCTCTCGCCAAAAAAAAAAAAAAAAAACCCGTCTACATATACACAGACAGTTCTACATATAGAATAACATACGTACAAATGAAGTCATTTACCTATTTCATTTTAAAGAAATCACATCAGTAAGCAAGGAAAGGAAATCCTAGCTAAATACATAAAAATACTAACTATTCCAAAATTTAAGAGCCTTTTCTGTATCTGGAAAGCAGGTGCATAGAACTAGATTAAGCACTCTCCCTGCTCCATAACACATGGGCTTCACTAAGATATTAATTTTTTATATTTATAACAACACCATCCTATCTGTGAATCCACAGAACTGGACAATATGAACACCTGTCCATTTGACCATTAGACATAGAAAGAACATCTCGTTTCTTCTCATTATTTTTAATTAAACTAAGGAACCAAATTTAAACAGAGTGAAAATCCTCATTGGTCATTTGACACATGAGAGATGTCAAAACATTGATGCAAAAATGGAATTAAAGTACAAGTTTTTATTTTGGTGAGAGAAAATTCTGAAATCCTTATATAATTCTTTTTAATATACATTTTTCCACAAAGTTTTTAAGGATCCTTCACATTCTCCTCATAGATCCACGTGTAATGCTCTATCAATTAGGTAGTAATTCAACCAGCAACTAATTTAAGTAAATATTTTGTCATTTTCTTAAACAAACAAAAACAAAAACAAAACAAAACAACCTAACCAGAAACAGCACGGAGTGTCGTATCTATCTACCTAAAAGCTCTTTATCCAAAAAGGTCAGCTTCCATCAATTGGCTTTACTGGGTCTCAGTCCTTCAGAAATGTATCAGCAATGCTTCTTACTGTGTGACAAAGTCTCATCTTAGGACCAGCAATAACCTATGACTCCATTTGTTTACATATTTCTTCATTTAGTCATGTACTGCTTTACTGAAAATAATACAATCCATATCCAGAAGCCCAAGAACAAAATCCTGATTATTTTGAACCTCCTGGAATAAGCTTATTTCCCATGGAGATAATACAGAGGAATCTTTTTTAATGGACCTCAGAGTTACAGGGTTTAATCAAAATCCTTGATTCAGACACCCCAGGGTACTCATCATTGATCCAGGATAAAGCATTCCTTTTCCTCATTTATACCTAATCAATCATATATTGATTCATTCACTGGTTTGCTACTAGTAATGAAATCAACAAATAAAAATTTTTAAAGTCAAATACAATACCCTTCAGCATAACAAAGATCTGTCTATTGGTCTTTTCCCATAGAACAGCTCTTTTAGGATAAACGATTACCTCTCCTCCAGTGGTGGCCCTCAGTGAGGTGGGGATGGCTCTGTTAGCGTCCTTGCTTCACAGCCATCACAGAATAATCTTCCTTCTTTCCTGTGCTCCTCCCTCCTTGAGGGTCTGTCCAGTAGGAATACTAATGAGCAGCAATGTGAACTATACCACTGCCCTGTCCAGCATGGTCCCCAAAGGCCACACTTAGCTATTAATTGCTTACAATGTGGCTAGTGCACTGTGAGGCTGAAATTTAAAACTTGATTTACCTTTAATTATTTTAAATGGCCACTTGTGGATAGGATCAACCATACTGGACCATGCAGCCCTAGATTTTATTACTGGATAAATGTTCAATTAAATGCAGTGAAAAAATAAGATGAATTGTTAATCGGCTCTCGGGATAAATAAAATGTCTTCCATCTTATTTTTTAACCCCAGTTGGCCTTAACTGGAGTAACGAACTTCATAGTGCATTCATATCATTTGTCTACATGTGATTTAATTTAAATAATTCAGGAAACGCTAGTAAAAAATTCACCCTAATTGGCAATATTTTCTGACTATGGTTTAGGTTCCTTACCCACAAAGGTAGCAGCCACAAAGTTCACCAGGAGAGACTGCCTGAATCCGCCATGGTCTTCATTCTGAGGAGTCAAATACAAATGTTCAAAAACTGAATAGCACACATTCAGATTGACTTAAAAGACCACTATTGAGTCATACTAAATTAATCATACACTTAATTCAAATCTCATTTTCCTCCTTTACCCAAAAATGGTATACCTTCTCATTTGCTGGTGTAACTATTAACGTTGAATGATGATTATATAATCCATCACTTGAAAACAAGAACTATGACTATGCCACACATGTCTGTTGACCTCAACCCATGAAAGCAAGACCTTGGGGAATCTTTCCTTTAATAGACTAAACTTATGAAGAATGAATGAATTCGAATTTGTGATTCACAGCATACTCCCAGCAAAGGTCCTTGCTTAACTCTACTTAGATACTTATTCAATCATTTATTTCTGTATTTATTCAATTATGTAATGACTTGTCAACTATTTGATGGGACATTCACATATACTAACACATGCATGTGCACACACACACACACACACACACACACACACGGTAAACCCAAGAACAGCCCAAAACAAATATTTTTTCACATTCAAGCATCTATATTCCCATACCAAAACTAGAAAGAGACCATCAGTAGTACAAAGATGAATTATCATTCTCACTTCTTACTGGACCGTGCTTTATAAAAATCAACTGTGATAAAAATGAACAACTCATTAATATATATGTAAAATAACTAACACTAGACAAGAATCTTGGCTAATGTCATCTCTGTCTGTTACTTAATACATTACCCGCAGAAATGGAAAAACTAGCTGCTTTCTCTAGTTTTGTTTTGTTTTGTTTTGTTTTGTTTTGTTTTGTTTTGTTTGCCATAGGGCTTGTGAACTCACCAGAGAGAAAGAGTGAGAGGGAAAGTGAGAAATCGCCCCCTAGGGGGGATGACCACATTGCAATCCCTTCTCCTTCTTTCTCCCCTTAGGATTTTGGACATACACACATGCACACCTGGCATGATTTTCAAGTCGCCAGGTCTGGGACTTGAACAGTGGTTGGCTATGTGGGAGTCTAGCACCTTAACCACTATACCACCTGCTGGCCTCAACTTTCTCTTGTTTTTGATAAAAGCAGTGAATGGCGTCAGATTAATAATAACTCTTCATAAGACATATTCTCAAGATGAATTGTGGTCATTATATTATCAATTAAATAACTACTTAGTCTATTAATTATTTATGTAATTAACCTTTCCCTAAATAAAAATCATTGGCAAGCAGCCACCTATGTCAAGTAATAGTGGATCTTATATCCATCTACCTACATACTCCTTCCAGAAAGCGGCAGTAGCCTTTACCAATACATAGCACTGGAATTCATGCATCAGAAATGTGAATAAGCCAAGTTTCAGTACATACTCTCATAACTGGCCCATTCCCAACTCTCTTTATATTTACCCAATTATACGTTTAATTTTTATGCATTTAATTATTCATGCATTGAAAGTTTATGTACCAAAACTGCAAATATCTATGATCAAGTTATCTGAATATTCTAAATCTGTGCTATAATCACATTTCCATAGAGGGAAAAGGGAGGCAAGTTTTTTTAATGGACCTAAGTTAATCATTTCATTATTATATTAAGTTGACAGGTAAAAACTGTTCATATGTAGAGGATGCGGTTATGGCATGACATTTCAATGCACATGTACAATACATATTGATCAGATCAAGACAATTATCATAACTGTCATCTCTAACATTTATCGTTTCTTTGAGGACTATTTAAAATCCTCTCTTATAGCCATTTCAAAATATACAATAAAATGATGTTACCTATAGGCACCATTTAGTGTTAATGAACTCAAACGGACCTCAGAGTTCCAGATGGCTTTAATCAAAATTTTTGATTCAGACACCCTCCAATCTCATCATTGGTCCAGTGCCATCTCACTGGGCACTTTTCTTCTTCATTTATTTATAGTTTCACTTCCATGAATCACAAACTCCCAAGAACAAGACCCTTGAGGTGACCACAATACATCTCTGGGCTAAATTCACACAAAGCTCTCAGAATAGGCCTCAGTACCACATGCGTTGGCTCATCAATACGCCTTGCTTTCTATTAGTACCATTAATATTAATGGCCCATGATTGGGCAGGATCATGTCATTTGTCAGTTTTGAAGATGGTATGATGAACAACCAAAATCCACAATGGTAGCTCACCACTGTGGCACAGCTAGGCTCCACCTTCTGAGGACTTCACCTGTTCAACAGCCTAGATCTCTACCAATACAGATGCCTAATTAAATCAATGGTGGGGAAGAGATAATATCACCACGTACTTTTCTAAGTGTTTCTATGCAAAAATGAGTCATGATTTTTCTAACTACCCAATAACAAATAGAAAACTGATTTGAAAATCAGTTTGAGTTTTTCCATCTTTTCTTATTCTTTCTGTCCTTTTTTTTTTTTCCCCCCGGAGAGGTTTTTGCTATAGGGGACGTGTGCTCACCAGAAAGACAGAGACAGAAAGTGAGAATTCACCCCCCAGGGGGGACGGCCATGCCGCAATCCCTTCTCCTCCATTCTCCTACGGGGACCTTGGGCACGTATGCACATGCACTTGGCGCTGGAGTTTAAGCCACCGGGTCCGGAATTCGAACTGCGGTTGGCTACATGAGAATCCAGCCACATAGCCATTACACTAACTGCTGGTCCCAGCTTTTCCATCTTTTAAAAAAGGAATCTCAGTTGTGTCAAAAGGACTGACCCTCTCTTTAGCCTGTAACACATTCCTACCGCGGGTCCGTCCTTAACGTCCTGTTTACTGCTGGTATCTACAGCCTTTGTCTCGTATTTCAGTCCACACGGGGAAAAAGGCAGATAAAAAAAGCACAGGCACTCTGATGGCAACTAATGTGGCTTCTTACCCAGGGAAGTGGCAGGCAGTGTCGTCGTCTTTGGAGAATGTCTACATCCACCATGGTGTGCTCATTCTAGAGGGAAGGGCAGGTTTCCAAAACCATGAAAAGTGTAAATTTTATAAATACATTTTTTCAAAGAGGTTAGTTCTGCATTACAAGATTAATCATAAACTGGTTTGGGTCACAGATGCACCATTAACCTAACGGCAGTATCCTTTTCATGTATTTACTTACTGAATTTTTAGTATGAAATAATACAGTGAAAACATTGAAAACTACCACCCAACACAAGAACAACTGTTAGTATCTGTCTAGACACCCCTACCAAATAGCATAATACAATCTGACCACGGGGCCACACTACACTTCATTTAATTCATGTATTTACTGACTTATTTATTCACTTGTAATAATCCTATGCTTCATTTGATTATCTACTCTTTTTTTTTTTCCTAAAGGAAACAAAAATAGTAAGTGACCTGCTACCTAAAACTTAATGCCCTTACCTGCAACTGTCTGCATGGCCCTGTCGCACCCATGCCTTCCGCAGAGCAGCAGATGTGCTCTGTCCACACCGTCCACATGGTAGCCACTGTCACCTGAGACTTGGGATGTGGCTGGAATGACTGAGGGACTGAATTTTTATTTTTAATTAATTTGAATTTAATTGATAATAGAAATACGCATCTAATGAGTGGGGTTCACATAATCCCATAAAAAAGGAGGGGCCCAAAGCATTTTGGTTTAAGCAAACTTAGTCATGCTCATTTACACATTATAAATGTCTCTCAATGGTTGATGATTGGCCCTCTGTTAAATGAACTGAGATACAAAATTATTCTTTTACTCATTCTCATAATAGCATCAGTCTTAATGAACCCTAAGGACACTGGACAAGAACTCTAAATCTTTTCATTTATTAAAAAATAATTTTTAAATGCATTTACATTTTTCTTTTTAAATAAAAATCAATGAACACAAGATTTATGGTTATTATAGTTACATTATCAATGTTCACTCTTCAGTTTTTTCCATGCTTCAAAAATTGTTAAATTATAAGTATTTTTATTATTAATTATATTTCATTGCTATAATAACTTATTATATTCTGCATAATGATTTATGTCATTAAATATAAATATTTATTGTATTCATTACTATTTATTAAATATGATTATACAAAACACATCATTTAATTACATCAATTCTTGTCTCTTTTTTTTTAAAGAGGTTTTTGCTGTAGGGCGCATGCGCTCGCTAGACAGACAGAAAGACAGAGAGACAGAAAGCAAGAAATCACCCTCCAGAGGGGATGGCCATGCCGCAATCCCTTCTCCTCCGTTCTCCTCTCAGGATCTTGGGCATGCACGCACATGCACCCGGCGTGAGTTTTAAGCCACCGGGTCCGGGACGCGAACCACGGTTGACTACGTGGGAGTCCAGCGACATAACCATTACGCTAACTGCTGGTCCCAATTCTTGTCTCTTTTTAAAATAAGACATGCAAGTGCCAACTCACCACTAACCCAGAACAACTATCTAATGCTCTGCACTATCCAATGCTCTCAAAGGGGAAGCAGCCTCGCTCTGTTTTCACTTAAACTCAAAGTTTTAGAAATGTAGTCGCCGTTTTCCTTGATTAGCTTCTTTCATAATATGGTGAGGTGTGGCCCCTCCCTTCATTTAACAGCTCAGTATTTACTCAGGCATGATCTCCTTTTAACAGTTCAGCCCACACCCATGAACACCCAGGCACCAAGAGTCCATCCTTGGAGATTTCTAACTTGCTTTGTAAGCACATTTCCTGTGGATGCAGTGAGCCTCAGAGTTACAGACTGGGTTTAACCCAACGTCTGATTCAGATGCCCCACGCGTACTCGTCATTGATCCAGATCTGGTACTCTGCTTTCCTTCAGTTACGCTGTTCTCGATGTACTCACTGACCCACTACTATCACAATCACTGTCCACCCATTAGGAGAGAAAACAATCCTTGAGGATATGAGTGGCTCAGAAGTTCACATCCACAGTGGTGGGAACTGGATGGCCCTGTATAAACCCATTATCGCAAATATGAATGCATCCATTTCCTTGCATCATAGCAGTTCCACATCAGTCACTGGTTCATGCTTGGGACTACTTCATTTAACATTACATTTTAAAGATGATACAATGAACTACCATCTCATACCACAGCTAAGAAAAAAGAGTTTTCATTTTCTTATGTTCTCGCCTCAGTGAATTAACAGTCAATAGTAATATTGATGGTAAGTGTTCGCGTCCACTGTGGTATAAAATTAAATCAGCATTAAATTAGCATATTAAAACATTTGAAAATGACAAACATGCCTCTCATATTTTGAGAATGAATAATGAAGTCAGTTGTGCTGAATTGGATTATTCATCATTTTTCATTCAAAATAAATTCCATCACTGGTCAATGCATGACCACCTTTGAATTACATATGTAGCCATTTATTCTTCCAAAATAATTCATGGAACACCCCGATCAAGTCCCCCAAGCAAGACCTTCAACTTTGATTATTACTTACATTGACCTCTTCTCTCCTTCCCCATACAGATGAAAGGAAATACTTTCACCAGAAGATAATAATTAAATTGGGTTCAGGGCGTTCATTCTGAGGAATGAAAAGCAAATTTAGAAAGAATTAAAATTTAAATTAGCTAAAAATTATCTGTCTTAAATAAACCCCAGTTGAATGAACCATAAGCTCTGGTTTGCTTCCTATCCCAAACATTTTTGGAAGAAGGAGCACTACTTCATATTTATTAATGCAGGTAATTTTTTATTTTAAAATCATACAAGATGATTGAATCCAACAGTAAAGTGGAGAAAACTAACTATAATTATTAGGACCATCTGCCTGGACTTGTCTGCAAGAAATTTTTTTTTCACAATTTTTATTTGTGAAAAATTGAATACATGGAAGATTCAATTTATGATACAAAATCACCAATGGTTCAAATTTGACCCTACTCAGGAAATCTATTAACTCACACAGTAATTGACTCATTCCTCATGGAATAGTAACAACCACTAAGACAACCAAGGACTAAAACACGATTCCTTGCAGATGTCTATACGCAACACTGAAAAAGTCTAGGACTCTGTCTTCCTAGGGATAGCAGTTGAGTGAAATACAATGAATCATTATATTTATACACAATTGCATTCTTCCTACTGACACAGTGTTTGCCAGATGTTTAACTGATTGACATGTAAATTTATGAATCTGTTCCCTTCTAAGTACATTTCAATATATGTGAGCTCACCCACATGGCGTAGGTATTGCGTAGGTACTCTGAGAAATATTTATTGTACGTTTACCCTCATGTCATTGCCCGAAAAGGTAGCAGACTGGTTCATCTAGTGACAATTGCGTAAAAAGATCTCATGAATCGAAATTATAATTGTATACAGGTCTCATTGCTCCATGCACTCTCTCTCAACTACATGGTTTTTCAATCAACCATTTATTTAAGAAAATTTATTTCCTTTTTCTTGACAAAACAGTCAGTCGGTTTCCCACCTCAACACAGAGCAAAAATATTCACTCTAATGTACAGATGATCCTCTGCTTTTCGCCCAAGTGATCAGAGCCTTGAGTACTGTCCGGGAATAAGAATCCAAAATTCTGTTTATAATAATCTATGTTGCATGCCTTCAAAAGTAAGTGCATGCATACTTTTCTCACTCTTCATTCATTGATATGTTTCTTTATTCATGGGCTAATTTTATTACAATAACGTAGTTGAAACCCCTGAGCCACAAAAGCCAAGGGTTCTATAGTTATTTCCTATGAAATAAATAATAGGCGTCTCTTCATGGCGGACCTCAGAGATGCAGATGGGTTTAATCAAAATTCTTCTTTCAGAAACCCCATGACATTCATCACTGGTCCATGGTGGGCATTTGTTTTCCAAATTTATTGATTAATATATCTAGTCACAAATAATAGTACAATCCCAAAATCCCCAAAAAATAGCCTTGAGTTTTAGGCTCTCACGCTAAAGACCTACAGACTCTGCTTCTTTGTGATGGCATCAGAGATGGATGTCTGGACTGCTTAACTCACATCCCTGCCTTTTCAGACCTGCGTTCAGCACTGGTTCTTCTGAGGGCCTTTGTTATTTAATCTGTCCATAGGTCAAAGATGGCTCAATGAAAAATAATATCACCACCATCTTCTATCACCTTGGAAATGTTCATCCACATTTTTATAGACCACCTCAATAGAGCTATAAGCCAGTATTGCTAACAGTATGGGAATGCTGCAATCAGCCATGATATAAATGAAAGAATAATATAAAACTGTTTTGAGAATAAATTAAATAATTTCTATTGTCTTTTAAAATCACTTTTGTTGGGGACCAGTAGATGGCATAATGGTTACATCGCTGGACATCCACATAGTCAACAGCGGTTCAAGTCCCAGATCCAGTGGCTTAAAACTCAAGCCAGGCACATGTGCAAGCGTGTCCAAAATCCCAAGAGGAGAATGGAGTAGATGGGATTATGGCATGGCCACCCCACCCCCGAGGGGTGATTTCTCACTTTCTGTCTCTGTCTCTCTCTGACTCTCCAACAAACACATAAATAGCAAAAATCTCTCTTTAAAAAAAAAAAAATCAGTTTTGTTATGCGAATTGACCTTAAACATAATTTTTGGTTCATAACATGTTCCCAGTATTGATTCACGCTAGGAGCATTCTGTTTATTTTATGTATGTGGACATTTATAACTTCAGCTAGCAGCCATGAACGAGCCATTCAAAGAAAGAACATAAACTAAGGGTTTTCTTACGTTCCTGTCCATGCTCCCTACGTGGGTAACAGTTCTTTATTAAATGACCATATCAGCTCTCCAATGTTCACCCTGGGGAGAAAAAAGGCAGATTTATAACACATTTAGATCTTCTTAGCGGATGTTAGTCAAGCAGAGCTAGATACCAATACATTTTGTCACTTACAATCATTTAGTTAATTTGGCATTAAAATTGTAATGTTAAATATATAAAAACTATTGAGTCTACCATGTAGACCAAGAATAAGTTCTATAATGATTACAAATATCTGTGTATATAAGCATCTATTAAATAGATGGTTATTTAATCGCTTACTGGCTAATGCAAACACTTTCCCTTTTCTTAATTTAAAAAAATTACCAAAACAAAAAAATTTATCTCTTAACTACAGAAACCAATGTGCTCTATATCAGAGATGAGCAGAGTCTCTGTACTCCTTTACTTCAGACTAGTAATTAGGCTTGTTTTATCGCAAGGGCCAACACTAACAATACTTGTTCCTTGCACTCTGATGACGGCCCCGAGCCGGCCGGCCTGCGACTCTCTCCGTACGTGGGTCTCTATTTGTCTGCACATTAATTTATTTGAACCCAGATGCTCCATTTCTTTGAACTACAAAAGCCCAGCAACACATTTATTGAACTTTCCTAACTTCTCCTATCAGGTACTTTCTACAGAAAAGATTGGCTACTTTTCATGCTGTCATGGATCTCAGAGTTACACAGAGGGCTTCACCAAAGATGTTGATTCAGACACCTCCACCAGGACTCATCACGGATCCAGGATTTGCTCCACTTCTGCATTCTTGACCTGATTCACTCACTCATGGATCCGTGCATAATTATTACACAATCGATACCCTTTAATGACACCAAATTGAGAACAAAATGCTTGAGCAGAACCGAGAGCTGTTCATGCCCCCCCTCACACCAGCAAATAGACTAGATCACTTACAATGACTCTCCAGTTCACATTTGGACTAATCGGTACCCACGCATCATGTTAATTCTTTGTTTATGACTGGTGTCTCCCTGCTCCTCTTTCATTTAATCTTCCTGTTTGTCAAAGCTGGTGTAATCAACAGTCATGCACCCACTGTCTTACTCCACAATCCAGAACACTGACCTGCTCCAGCCCATCACAATCCTGCCTCATAAAGGTAACCACACAGATGCTTGTCAAGGCAGAAATCAATGAAGCAACTACAACAAAGGCAGGAGAGATCAGCTAAACTATCCTAACGTGGGAAACGCCATCATTTCTGTAGTAATGGGTTTAGGTGGGTTGAGTTGAAGTCATCATAAATTTTTGTTCATGACACATTCCAATCAGGGGTTCATCCTTACATTCCTTCACTTCATGTATTATTCGTTTATTTCATTAAAATAATAGAATGGGTTCCATGAAAGAACCCCATCCAAGCCCAGAACATCAACTCTGATATTTACTTACATCAATCTTTTTGCTCCTTAGTCCATAAGTATCAGTAAGGGTCTCCATGATTAGAGAATAATGCAATCACGGTGTTTTTCATCCTATAGGGAAAAAAATGCCTATTTTTTAAAACATGTCCCAATATTTCTTTATTTATTTCATGGTATTTATTATTTATTGTATTTATTATTTATGGGAAAAAACTATGAACCAGTATCCCTTTCATGATGTCTGTTCCTAACTGGTTCATGGTCAGTAACTTTAAAAATTAGCCATGCACCAGCAGTGGCAAGGCTTTGGACTCCCACATGGCAAACCATGCTTCAAGTCTGGACTCAGAAGCCTGAAGATCACACAGGGCAAGTGTATGTGCATGCCCAGGGCCCTAAGGGGAGAGGAGGAGGAGGGGGAGGAAGAGAAGGGTTTAAGGCATGACCATCACCCCCAAACCAGTGGGGTGATTTCGCCCTTTCTCCCCCCATTTCTCTTCAGTGATCGCATATGCCCTGTGACAAAAACCTAAACATAAATAAGCAAATAGAAGAACTAGATGGTGGCACGGTGTTAAAACGAGAGGCTTACCTACATGAGAAGGTCCCACGGTCACATCTGGAGACCTTCAGACACCCATGTGCCATAATCTGGGCCAGCTGAAGCTGGGGGTGATGATGGGGTCACGACTCTGTTACAAGTGCTATCTCTCTGTTTCTTTCATTATCTCACTTGCTCATGGAAGAATTTTTTTTTTAAACAGATAGGGCCAGCCTCCTAGCACAACGGTTAGGTGCTACGTAAAGAGAGCCGAATCCTATGTGGCCAACCACAGTTCAGATCTTACCCCGGTGGCTTGGAAAACCCACCAGGCATGTGTGCACATGGCCAGGGTCCTGAAGGATAGAGACAGAGGAGAGAAGGGTTATAGCATGAACAAGCCCCTCTGGAAGATTCTCTCTCCCTCTGCCTCTCTTGCACATACACGTACCCTCTGGTACAATGATAACTGAGATATAAAATCAAGCCTTCTTTCTCGTACTCAAAGCCATCAGCACACGTAATCTCAAAGAACTCAATAAGAATACGGAACAATATATCTGTGCATAGTCACAGTCCTTGAGAACAACAGAGTTGCTCTTCATTATTGTTTTAATAAAACTTGGTTAAAAAAAATACAAAGGGATTGGAGTAACAAATTCATCATTGGTCTCTGCTTGCTACTCAATGATTTATATGCATTATTCTGCTTCATTTCCTTGATAAACCAATCACCACCAACACAGAACAGAAGCATTCCACATGCCCATAGCAGCCTGGTCAACACCGTGATCATCAATGTATCGGGAGCCTCCGATAGGTTTACTCAAAGCCCATGTCTCATGACATTCTTTAATAGTAAGTACATTGTTTGTCTTTATTCATTTATTGGTATTTTATTCATGAGTTAATTTTATATTATACTTTTTGTAATCCATTCCCCCCAAACCACAAAACCCCAAAGAAAAGGTGCCACAGGCTCACTTCCCAAAGAAGGAATAATTACGTGTCTCTCTGTAATGGACCTCAGAGTTGTATATGGGTTTAATCAAAAATCCTGGTTCAGATACCCCATGGTACTCATCACTGGTCCAAGCACATTCTTCTTTCTTTATATCTTCATGCATTTATTTATTCATGGTTCATTCGTAACAATATGAACACAAAATTCAAGGAACGAGGTCTCCCCATTGTTTCCTTTTTTCCTCTTAGATTTGATCCCCTATTACAACAGACCTCAGAGAACATGTGTGGTTAACTAACATCCACACTTCATATTAAATCCACTTTCACCATTGGTCCGTCGGTGGCCTCTTTTTCTTCGATTTGCACATTTCGTTTTGTTTTAAAATTTAGGTTTTTGCCATAGGGCAAGTGTGCTCACCAGAGAGAGACAGAGAGAGGGAAAGTGAGAAGTCACCCCCCAGCCCCCAAGGGGGGATGGCCTCGCCACAATCCCTTCTCCTCCATTCTCTTCTCAGGATTTTTGGCACATAAGTACATATACCCAGTGTGATTTTCAAGTCACCAGGTCCAGGACTCTACCCGCGGTCGGCCATGTGGGAATCCAGCACCTTGAACACTACCCCACCTGCTGGCCCCCAATTTGCATGTTTTAAAGATGGCTCAATGAAAAATGATGAAACCACTATTTTCACAATGTTTCTCCATATTTTCTTGGGCTGCCACACAAAGTTATCAGGCAGGACCCTATCGGTATGGAAATGATAAAATCATTTGTGGCGGAGGTAACATATAATATTATACATTCTCAAAATAAGTGACTGTTGTCTTTTTTAAAATCACCTCAGTTAAGCTATAGCAGAGTAAACAAAACTTTGGTTCATTACATATTCCTATCACTGACCCTTTCTTGATCATTTTCTATAGATATTAATTCTTTTGAATTCCTCTTAAACACTCATAAACAAAGCACTCCAACCAAGAATATGAACTCCAGGTTTTACTTACATTAGTCTCTATGTTCTTTACCCACAGAGCTAACTGCCAACATTGTGTCTCTTAGCAAAAGAGAACTCTGCCGTCCTGTGGGCATTCTGTGGGAGGAAAGCACCCTTAGCCTAGATTATATTTTTAACAGATGTGAGTTATGTGGGACTAGACAGAAATAAACTGTGGTTCTTTTTTAATTAGTCCAGCACTTTCAAGAGGAAGGTCTGTCGCTATCACACCTATCTCACACGGAATCGCACCCTCAGACAGTATGAGGCCGCCTTCTAATGGACCTTATGCTGACAAAGTTGGGCAAACATATGTCTTATTTCACAACACATTCCAAGATTTATCCAGCCACACATACTGATGTCTACATGTACTATGCTCTGTGTTCTGTGACCTATGCTCCCACTGCCAAGACAATTAGAGCTTGATTCAATCTGCTATGTGGAATTGAATATGCAACAAAGGGGTGGGGAAAATGGCAGCCCAGTGCAAAATGTGATGCTCTTTGAGGCTGACCCAAGAGGGAAGGCTCTGGATTCAAGCCCAGAGACTGCTCTGGCTACTCCAAGCATTGCATGCCCACGACATGGGACAGGCTGAAGCTGAGGTGGATCACAATGATGACACTCTGTCGGAGGGGCTTGCTTTATCTCTCCTTCACTCATGGGGAAAATGAATACACTTTAAATTATAATATAAAATAAAAGAGTAAAGAAAAATTTTAAATACAAGGGAGCAAATACAATTTTTAATTCACATTTTTCAGGAAGACTAAACTAAACCCTAGTTTATGTCACATTCTTATCAGTGTCCCTAGAATGACATATTTTTTGTTCACTTAAATAGTTTTCTTTCTTTTTTCTTTTTTTTGGAAAGGTTTTTGTTATAGGGCGCATGCACTTGCCAGAAAGACAGAGAGAGATAGAGAGATAGAAATCGAGAAATCACCCTTAGAGGGATGGCCACACTGCAATCCCTTCTCTCCATTCTCCTTTCAAGATCTTGGGCATGCACACACACGTGCCCGGCGTAAATTTAAGCCACCAGGTCCGGGACTCAAACCACAGTCAACTACACGAGAGTCCAGTGACATAGCTATTACACCAACTGCTGGTCCCATTAAATAGGTTTATTTTTAACTAATACAATGACTACCACTTAATCAACTACCAAAATCAGAAGAACAATGTCTATCAAAATTATCTATATGATAATACTTTAAGCAAAATAATCATTTTAATGGATGTGACTTTTACAGAATTTGGGTACATTTAAATCCTTATTTTCATTCCTAGCGATGTTATTTTTTTATATGTTTACTTATTTATTTATTTAACTACTCATGGAATAACCTGACCATATATTCATTATCTAAAATAAATACCAAAATGATAAACCAGCCAGTAATTCAGAATTGAAATACTATTATGTGTAATGACTTACATGTACCTTACTAAAACTGAGAGTAGAGTAAGTACTTTTTCTATGAATATTAGTAGTGAAAACTCACATTAATAATTATCGTTTTCTCACAAGATATGATCCCCATGAATCCATGTTTTTCCCCAGTTTTTAATGATTAAGAGAGGATTCTGTTTATTGATTCAACTATAATCATATATCAATATATATAAATGCAAAGAGGGTAGAAATAAATCCTCAATAATATTAACTTCCGTCTAGTATCAGAATTATGCTAATTCATTAGTCATGGAAATAAGCGACTAAATCCTTTTCGGTTGTTAATAAAATTTAGTGAACACACTCTGACCGTCCCTAATTCTTTTTGTATGGCACACTGCCAGCATATGTCCGTAACTGCTCCTCATTCAATTAGATACTTAGTCAAATATTTCATTACGTAAATATTTACTTTTTCCTAAAAATGACATAATGAATGAAGTAAAAACAGTGCTTGCAACGAATTTATAGCACTGAATGCATTTACTAGAAAAGAAGAAATAAAAGGCATTTTAATAGGAAAGTAAAAAGTAAAATTGTCTGATTACATGATCTTATATATAAAAAACTCAAAGAGTGAAAAAACTTTAATAATTTGGGCAGGCTCTGTCACACAGCAATAACGCACAACTCAAGAGAATCCAGATCCCATGTGGTATCCATGGTTCAAAGCCCCTGCCCATGTGAAACATGCAGAAAAGTGCCCAAGATCCGGTGGGTTAGAGGACTAGAAGAAGAGGATCACATGGCAAAAACCTATAGAAGATGCTCCCTTTCTCTCTCTTTCCATATCTCTAGTTCTCACTCACATGTCCACACATACCCTACTGTGATTTAAGAAAAAAAGTTACAACTCGAACCAACTTAGGAATGTTGCAGGATACAAAATCAACATACAGAAATATAGTCCCATACTCCTTGGTATCTACCCAAAGGACAGAAGA
Source organism: Tupaia belangeri chinensis (assembly GCF_000334495.1). Classification (NCBI taxonomy): domain Eukaryota; kingdom Metazoa; phylum Chordata; class Mammalia; order Scandentia; family Tupaiidae; genus Tupaia; species Tupaia belangeri. Next base: position 4,788,536 of record NW_006160193.1, on the reverse strand, counting down.
ATTCTTAATCAGAAAAGTGCTTGCACATCGATGTTTATTGCGGCACTATTCACAACTGCCAAGACATGGAACCAACCCAAATGTTCACGAACAGATGAATGGATCGAAAAGCTACGGCACATATACTCTACGGAGTGTTATTCAGCCATAAAAAACAACAAAATCCTGGCTTTTGACAGAAAGTGGATGAATATGGAAGATTTACTGCTGAGTGAAGCAAGCAGGCTATGAAGGAATGTCTCTACTTAATATATACCGAGTATCTGCACTCTATGACTGAAAAGGATTGACTGAAGGATATAGAAACACAATAAATGGATGTAAATACAGATATAGTGTGTGTGAAAAAGCAGGGTTTGAGGAAGGACAATTAGAAGAAAAATATAAAGGAAAAGCATGAATGGGACAAAGAAACGTGCCAATTTCTGTTAAAGATATTTTGTAGTTTAGTCAACTGGACTAGGGAGAGATGTTCACATGTTGAAATATTCACTTTGTAGGCTAAATAATGTGATTGACTGTATAAAAGAAATTGAAATTAAAAATAACTTTTTAAAAAGAGTGAAAAAAAGTAAAAATATATATATATATATAGTTCCATATATCAATAATGAGCTAGCCAAAAAGAAAATTAAAAGGACAATTCCATTTACAATAGCAACAATAACAACAAAATCCTTTGCTGTAATTTAAGCAAGGAGATAAAAACCTTTATACTGAAACCTATAAAATATTGATGAAAGAACTGGACAAAAACACAAATAAATGGAAAGATACCACATGTTCATGAATTAAAAGAGTTAATACTGTTAAAATGCCCATACTCAATGTCAATCAAAGTCACTGCAATTTATTTTGTGGATGCAGACAAATTTATCCTAAAGTTTATATGGAGAGACAAAAGACTCAGAATTGCCAACACAGCATTAAAGAAGAACAAAGTTGGAGAGTTGGCATCACTCATATTCAAGACCTATTATAAAAATACGATTAAAAAGACGGTGTGGTATTGGCAAAATAAATAAACAGGCAGACAAATGTATCAATGAAACAGAAACAGATCCACACATTATACTCAACTGATCATTGACAAAGGTGCAGAGGTAATACAACAGAACAAAGAGAGTCTTTTCAAAAAATGGTGCTAAAGGGACCAGCAGTTAGCGTAATGGCTATGTCGCTGGACTCCCATGTAGTCGACCGCGGTTCGAGTCCCGGATCCAGTGGCTTAAACTCACGCCCGGCGCGTGTGCGTGCGTGCCCAAGATCCCAAGAGGAGAATGGAGGAGAAGGGATTGCGGCGTGGCCATCCCCCCTGGGAGGTGATTTCTCGCTTTCTGTCTCTCTGTCTCTCTCTGTCTGTCTGGCGAACACACGTGCCCTATAGCAAAAACCTCTCCAAAAAAAAAAAAAAGTGGTGCTAAAAATAATTGGACAGCCACACACACACAATAAGTACAATAAAAAATCATCTAGACACAAATGTTACATCCTTTACAAAAAATAACTAAAAATACTCCTCAGTATAAAACACAACACCTAAATTCCTAGAAGATAACATAAGAAGAGAAAATCTAGATGAACTTGTTTTAGATATAGCACCAAAGACATCATCTTTACATGGAAGAATTAATAAGTTGGACTTAATCAAAATTATGTTTCAGGGACAGCAGGTGGTGCGGTGGATAAGGCACTGGACTGCCACATGGCTCACACCATGGTTTGAGTCCCAGACCTGGCAGTTTGCTCTGCCCCCATCCCCTGGCTCTTTCTGGTCAGATTAAAATAATAATACTAATAAATAAAATTCAATAAAGTAATTATTTTTAAAAAATTAATTTCTACTCTGTAAAGAAACTGTCCATAGAAGGAAAAATCAAACTAAAGATTAAGAGAAAATATTTGCAAAAAGACATATCTGATAAGGGACTATTATACAAAATATACAAAGTATAATTAAAACTCAAGAATAAGGCGGCAACCCAATTTAAAAATTGGCCAGAGACCTTAGCAGACACCTTAACAATGAGGAAATATAGACAGCAAATAAGCATATGAAAAGATGAACTATACCATATGTCAAAAAAAGAAACAAAAATTAAAACAACAAATTATACACCTATTAAAATAACAAAAATCCTGAACATTGATAACACCAAACACAAGGATGTGGAACAACAGAAATCTCTATTTATTGCTGTTGAGAATGTTAAATGGTACAGCCCATTTGTAATAGTGTTTGTTGGTCTCTTACAATATTACACATATTCTTACCATACAATCAAGCCAGCACCTATATTCCTTGGCATTTACCCGAAGGAGGTAAAAATTTATTCTATAAAATAAAAAATCTGCACATGTATATTTATAGGCACTTTATTCATAAATACCAAAACCTAGAAGCAACCAAGAGGCATTTCAGTGAGCAAATGGATAAGTAAACCATAGTATATCCAGACAATGGAATATTATTCAGTACTAATTCAGTATTATAATTTAGAATATATATTCTGAAAGAATACAGTACTATTTAGGTTAACACCTACCACAAAATGAAATACTTAGATATAAATCTAACAAAATAGGCAAAGAATCTGTATGAGTAAGACAGCAAAACTCTAAAAAAAGTAAACAAAGAACTATGTAAAATGGAGAGCTATTCCATGTTCATGGATGAGAACATAGTATTTGAAAACTTGGTTTAGTACTGAATACTATTCCATTGTCCAGATACTCAGAAGTTTGCTTATCCACTAACCTACTAAAATGCCTCTTGGTTGCTTCTAGGTTTTAGCATTTATGGATAAAGCTCCCATAAATATACATGTGTACATCCATGTTCATTGCAGCAGTATTCACAATTGCTAAGACATGGAATCAACCCAAGTGTCCAAGAGAGGATGACGAGATTGCAAAAAATATGGCACAGGTACACTATGGAATACTACAAGCCATAAGATACAAGAGTCTGTTATTTGATGCAAAGTGGATGAATATAGAAGATTTAATGCTAAATGAAGCAAACCAGACTATGAAAGACAAACACCGTATGTCCCCCACTCAGTATATATCAAACGCCTGCACACTCTGTCAGATATTGAAAGACCTGAAGATATAATGGTAGAGAAGACAAGAGTACATTATCAGACACTATAAAGGGAGAGGGATGGAGAGTGGGGATAGGTGGGTGGGGCTTAGGCAAGAAGTACTTGACTGACATAAGGTGTAAAGAACTTCTACGGAAAAGGTGTATATGGTAATATCCTTAATTTGATGGCAATGTATGCATGTTTTTGAAAAACTATATTGTGTATTTTGGAGATGTACAACAATTAAATGTGAAGAAAAAATTTTAGAAAAAGCAAAAGAAAAAAAGAAACAAACAGTTTTAGACCTTGGAGATAACATTACTCAATTTCCCATTTGTTATTTTTACATATATTTCGATTCTCTCTTTAAAACAACAGACACATAACATGGACAATGACTAGTTATAGTTGTACAAACCACCTGAGGTATGGATAACTTCACTATAAAGGAAGTTTTATTGTGGTGGCGGGGGTGGGAGAAGAAGCCAATTTAGAAAAACTAAGTACTGTCTGATCACAACTGTACGCCACCCTAGAAATATCATACCACACAGAGAGAAAATATCTGTGGTTATCAGAGGTTAGGAAGAAGAGAGTGATGAATAACCAGAGCCCAGAGAGCTTTCAGAACAGTGAAATACTCTGTATAATATTTTAATCGTAGATGTATGTCATGATACAGTTTTCAAAATCCATAGACTGCACAACACCAAGAGTAACACCTAAGAAAAGCTGCGAACACAGGGCAGAAATGACATGACAATCAACGGTATCAAACTGACGACACCAGTGGTGATGTTAATATGACAGGGGCTGGGCATGTGTTGGCCACCGGGTAGGTAGGACGTCTCTGTACCTGCCATTCAATTTTGCTGTGAATCTAAAACTGCTCTAAAAATAAAGTCTTAAGGGTGGAGGGGAAGGAGCAACATTAAAACAGCCACCACCTCTATCGGGATCAACACTGACGATTCTTTCCCAAAGCTGTCTTCTTTCTTAGTCTAATTGTGAGAGCCTTGATCTATTCAGGCATGGCTCTCCTTGTCTTCATCCATTCACATATTGTTATTCTTGTATTCGTACATCAACTTACTTAGACTAAGTATAATCTGTTTGAGGATCTTCAATAAAACAGAACAAAATCTGACTCTTCCTAGCCACCGTTAAATGTGTATTTCCCACAGAAATGTCAGGTCACTTTCTTTCTCTAGTAGACCTCAGAACTCTAGGGTATAATCAAAATTCTTGATGCATACCTCCAACCCACCACCACCACCAGGATATTTATTACTGGTCTTGGCTTGGAACTCTTTTCTTCATTTATTTAACCTTTGTTTATTGATCAATCCACTGATTAACTAGTAATAAAATCAACAGACACAAATTCCCAAATCTGACAGCCATGAAATTGCTAAGATCAGAAAGCATATAGACTACCTCTTTGTATAATGGATCTCACTGTCACACACAGGGATTACTAATACCCCAGCTTCTTTTTTTATATTTTTGTATCTTCTATATGGCATATGCACTCACTGAAGAGAAAAAGACATGGAGAGAAAGCACCCTCCAGCCTCAGGATGATAGCCACAATCACTTCTCCATTCTCCTCTCAGGATTTTGGGCACCCACACAAACACACCTGGCATAATTTTCAAGTTAGTGCATTTAACACCATGCCACCTGCTGTACTCACCACTGATCCATGCTACCTATTTTTCATCTACTTTGTCTATACAAGATCCCAAAAAGTTGTCCAAGGACTTTTTGAGGAACCCTTGTATTTTAAACATGATATACAGGGACCAGCAAGTGGCATGGTGGTTAAGGTGCTGGACTCCCACACAGCTGACCATGGTTCGAGTCCCAGACCTGGTGGCTTGCTTTCTCACTCTTCCTTTCTCTCTGTCTGTCACTCTCTGGTCAAAATTAAATAATCATAACAAATAAAAATATTTTTAAAAATGTTTTTAAAAATATGGTATACAACATGAATACTGACATTATTTTCTTATGTGCTACCCTTAAAGATATAATAGACTACATTATTTAAAATTCAGATCAACTGCAGGTATAAAAGTAAAACTGGAAAGGGGCAGGCTCTGCGGAGTAGAAGGACTGTGCTGCTCAAAGGAGGCTGGATCCCACAGGGCACTGCAGCTGGAATCCTGGGATAGGTCTGTCTGAAACACCAGGCACTCACACAAGTGCCCAAGACAGAAAGGGCTGAAGGACCAGAGGAAGATGATTCTCTCTCTCTCTCTCTCTCTCTCTCTCTCTCTCTCTCTCTTTCTCTCTCCCCCCCCCCACGTATGCACACATGCTCCATCATGAATAAAGACAGACACAAAATTGTAATAAAATAAATGCAATAGTACCCAGATCTGAAAATGATTGAAATGCCCTGCACCTTGTTTTCTTCAACGGTCTCGGCTGTATTGAATTGGAATAATATAATTTGGGTTTTACTTATAAAACTTTACTTATTGTATTTACATATGTACCCATTTATTTCTCTAAAATAATAAAACCCACAAACGAACACCCCAAATCAAGAATATAAACACTGACTATCACTTAGATCCATTCCTACACTTCTGCCCACAAAGTAACAGCCAAGTTCTTCACCATAGGAGAATCATTAAATGAGCTGTCATACAGCTACTGTGAAGAGTAAAAGCATATTTAGGAAAGGACAACAAAAATTTAAATATTTTAAGAGATATTGACAGGCCTGTACTAGATTAATCATAACTTTTTACTTGTGACACACTTTAATCAGTGGCCCAAGAATGGCCCAGCATATGATTTGTAGATTTATCTAGCACCTGACAGAAGAATAAGAAAAGACTATTACGGGGCCACCAGGTGGCATAGTAGTTAAGGTGCTGGACTCCCACATGGCCAACTGTGATTCGAATCCCAGACCTGGCGACTTAAAACTCACACTGGGCACATGTGCATGCATGCCCCAAATCCCGAGGGGAGAATGGAGGAGAAGGAATTGCCGCATGGCCATGGCCCCCTAAGGGAGTGATTTCTCACTTTCTGTCTCCCTGTCTCTCTCTGTCTCTCTAGTGAGCATACTATGGTAAAAATCTCTCAAAAGAAAAAAAGACAAGATTATTAAAAGTATCCATCTACATGATAAAAATCTAGAATAGTTTCTCTGATAATGAATCTCACATATCCACAATTAAATAAACTAACTTTTTCCATGTTGCATTTTCACCAGCAGGTCCATTCTTTATGTATTTATCTATTTATTCTTTCATTATTTTCTTTCTTCATTCATTTAAGTCCTAAAAAATAATTTGAACATCTCTTTTTCCAGAAATAAACACACAGATCAACAACCCAAATTTGTAATATAATTAAATGCAACTCTACATATGGCCCTGACCCAAGGTGGGAAGAACCTAGTGTTTTGTATTTTTTTGAATCTAGCCGAGTATCTGTAGACAAGCTAAATAATTCACATTTTTTTAGAACACATGCTCCTATTGGTCCATATTTTACCCCAGTGGTTCTCAACACAGGTCGGGGTGGGGGTTGCTTCACAATGACACCTGCCAGTGCCTGGAGACATGTTTGACAGGCACAGCTAGAGGAGGAGAGATCGGTACTGACACCTTCTGAGTAGAAGCCAATAAAGTTACTGAACACCCTGTAATGTACAGGACAGCATCACATACAACAGGCAATGGGTATCCAGCCCAAAGTATCAGTTGTGGCAAGTTGAGAAACACCACTTTACCCTCTTAAAAGTGACCACTTGAGAGACTGATATGTTTAAACACATTCCTGATACTGTCAACTTTTTTTTTTTTTTTGGAAAGGTTTTTGCCATAGGGCACATGTGCTCGCCAGAAAGACAGAAATAAAAAGAGAGACAAAAGCGAGAAATCACCCCCCAGGGGGGAAGGCCACGCTGCAATCCCTTCTCCTCCATTCTCCTCTCGGGATCTTAGGCACACACGCACATGCCCCCAGCCTCTGTTTAAGCCACCAGGTCCAGGACTTAAACTACGGTTGACTTCATGGGAGTCCAGCGACATAGCCATTATGCCAACTGCTGGTCCTGATACTGTCAACTTCTGTGAACTCCTGAAGAGCATTATCAACAGAAAAGTGGATGGTTGGGACCAGCAGTTGGCGTAATGGCTTTGATGCTGGACTCTCATGTAGTCGATCACGATTCGAATCCTGGACCCAGTGGCTTAAATTCATGCCCAAGATCCCGAGAGGAGAAGGGAGGAGAAGGGATTGTGGCGTGGCCATCCCCCCTAGGGGGTGATTTTTAGCTTTCTGTCTCTCTGTCTCTCTCTGTCTTTTTGGTGAGCACACACGCCCTATAGCAAAAGCCTCTCCAAAATAATTAAAAAAAAAAAAAAAAGAAAAAAGAAACAAGGATAGTGTAATAGCTGCCCTTGTGAACACAGCCAACTAGGTTATATTTTCTTGCTTTTAATAAGCATCATCACCTCCAAAATAATGCAGGGCAATAACATCAATTCCTAGGCACTTATCTCTATGTGTTCCTTACCGAAACAGATACCTGATTTCATCAAGCTGGGTCAGAACTAAGTGCTTCAAAACTATTAATAATAGCAAAAACATTACACACTCTCGGAATTGGGCCACACACAGTTCCCCTTGTCTTTATTCATTTATTTCATTGTTTAGTTATAAATGTACTAATTTACTTACAATAATACAGAACAAGCAAATATTGCTAACTTCTGCTGTAAGATCATTTACCATTTAGTATTTAACTGGCTCCCTTCTTCTAACAGACCTCAGAGTTACAGGGTTTAATCAAAATCATTGATTCAGACACCCCAGAACACTCATCATTGGTCTATGGTTAGCCTTCTTTCCCTCATTCGGTCATAGCTTTGCTTATCACTTTGTTAATTGAATCACTGATAGTAAAGTCAATACAAATGAATCAAAAAACCTAAGCACAAGATCCTTGAATCTTACTAAGCTCTATTTATAGGCTTATTTTCCTTAGAACTTCGAGACTTCATCTTCTTTGCAATGGATCTCAGCATTACCCATATAAACTACTTGACTTCTTAGCTTCAGATCAATTCCATATTTATGATTTGTCCATGATTTCTCTGTCTATTAATATTTTGACCATGTCTTAAATATCGTACCTGTGGTAACCACCTTCCAAGACGACTCCCAATGGTCCATGCCTCCTGATGTTTATAGCCCTGTGAGGCTGTTCCCATACTAAGCCATGACTGCCTGTATGACCAAAAGAATACTGTGCAACTGATGATGGATGAATTCTGGAGCTAGGTTAAGAAATACACTGAGGGTTCCACCTTTCTCTCTCTCAGACTGATTGCTCTAGGTCAAGTCAGCGGCCATGTTACGAGGATACTCAAGCTGTCCTGAGGAGAGGTCAACATGGAAAGGAACTGTGGCCACCCCACCAACACCACCTTTCCAGCATGTGAGTGAGTCATGGAGATAGATCCTCCAGCGTGGTCAAGCTTTCAAATGACTTCAACTCTACTTGACATCTTGCCTGCAACTTTACAAGAAACCCTAAATCAAAACTGCCCAGGTGGCATGGTGGTTAAGGCACTGGACTCCCATATAGCTGATCATCGTTTGAGTCCCGAACCTGGCAGCTTGCTTTCTCACTTTCCTTTTCTCTCTCTCTCTGTCTCTTTCTGTTCAAACTAAATAATAAAAATAATGAAACTAAACAATAATTCTTAAAAATAAAAATAAGATAATAATAATAAATTAAATAACTCTTTTTTAAAAAACTGCCCAGTAAGTCTCTCTGTATCTCTGACGTAGAAACTGTGAGATGTTGTATTTATTGTTATGATCTACCACAGTTAGATAATTTGCTCTACAGCAATAACTAATACAGGACAATGAATCAACCAATGAGGACGCTGACACCACCTTCCCTCTTCCTATTTGGTCCCTTCTTAAGAAGCTAGTGTCTTAGATCTTTATCAGTACAAGTTTGGATCAATCATGGTATACAAAGAAATGAAATACTAAAAAACTGAAAATAAGAACCCTCCACAATTTTTAATGGACTTAGGATGTGCTCAGTTGGATTAATCATAAAAGATGGTTCGTTTCTATCACTGGCTCCTACATGGCACCGTTTTACCTTATGTAGTTAGTCATGTATCCCTCTTTCATAATTTAGTCTTGAACAAACCACCAAAACAAGGACATGAATTTTTATTATTATTTACAATAGTCCTTAAGCTTCTTATCCTCAGAGGTAAAAACCAACATCTTTTTTATTATTCAGTGATTAAATAAGCTATGGTGTTTTCATTCTGTGAAGTCAAATGCACCTTCTATAAAGAAGGGAACAGATTAGACTTAATTTATTTAATGAACTTGAGTCATGAGGATTAGATTAATCACAAACCTTGCTGCCTACACAGTCTCATTATTGACTAAAGAATAACTCTACTTTTTATGTATTCACTTATGTACTAATAATTTTAATACAATGTACACTTAAGTCCTACACCCAACACAAAAGCAGTAAACGGCACCACCGTAGTGACCCGGCTGTACACTCCCGAACCACAGACAGCCCAGCCACAGTGTTCTTGCTACGCCTGTGCTGAGGGTATGTCATGCAGGATCGATCCAAAGTCTACCCTAATTCATGCATGTCCTGACTCCCTTGCGTTTTTATTACTCAATGACAATTTGATCATCCATTCATTTGTTTTTAGAGAAAAAGAATGAAACCCAAGAGTAATCCAGAATTGAAATAGCATTTCATGCTGGCACAGTCTGTCCAAAGTGGGATGAGTATAGATTTCTTTGCTTCATCTGTAAAAACGAAGTAATCACTACCTTTGTTTCATGACACCTGCTCTTCAATGGCTCATGTTCTCCTATCTTCGAAATAATTGTCTGAGATAATGAACTTATCCATCCACTGTTAGCAATACATCAGAAGGAAGAAAACCCAAGATACTAGACAAGAACACTGACAAATACTAGTAGTATCAGTCCACGTCCTCTCCGCCCACAGACATAAATGACTAAATCCTTTTTTAAAAAGCTATTCAGGGAAACCAGCAGTTAGCGTAATGGCTATGTCGCTGGACTCCCACATAGTCAACCGTGGTTCGCGTCCCGGACCTGGTGGCTTAAAACTCACACCGGGCACGTGTGCGTGCATGCCCAAGATCCCGAGAGGAGAATGGAGGAGAAGGGATTGCGGCGTGACCATCCCCTCTGGGGGGTGATTTCTCACTTTCTGTCTCTCTGTCTCTCTCTCTCTCTGTCTGGCGAGCGCACGCGCCCTACAGCGAAAACCTCCCCCCGCCCCCCCCCAAAAAAAGCTATTCAGTAGTAAAACTGAATCCATCATCTCTAAGATCATATTCTCAGTATTATTCCACACTTGGCCTTCTCTCACTTAGGCAACTATTCAAATATTCATTTTCAGTGTGAGTAGTTTCTTTTATAAATGAAACCAGCCCACCACCCATCCAAAATGCCGTAAACTCTTGTGGGATATGATATATACTTTATGAGAAACAGTAAGAGAGACTTAACAATGTATGTTATGAAACCCAGAAATTAATTAATAATACTCTTTGTTTCATTGCAGACTGGCTAACGTGGCCATTATTTCTTTACACATCTTTATTCTTTTTTCTGTTTTTTCTGATTCTATGAGCTCTTACTCGCACATAACTGTTGGATCTATCAATAGCTCACAGTACGGCCTCTCAAAGTGTGCCAGCAGTACGTGACCACGACAATCCTCTCGGGGGTGTTACCATATAGCTGTTTCCACGGGGAACTACATTCCTGTCTCTTAAGTATTTCTTCCCCGAGCTCCTCTTCTAATACGATTCACGGACATGAAAAACTAAGAACCAGAGACCAGACGACTGCTAACTTTCGCAGTCTGGCAAGCACCCTGTGACAAGCTGCATTTCCGTAACAGAGCCGAATCTACCATCAACACGTACCCACATACCCCTCCCCATAAATTTAACAACTAAGTGATTTCTTCGCGTGGACCTCACTCATTTAAAATTGGATAAACGTAAATCTTTGTTTTGGCGTATTGTCGCCACTGATGCATAAATTGTTCTGATTTACATGTCGACGACTCATTTACTTATTCATGTATATAATTGTGCATGGAGTAATTAACTCTCTACTTCTTTCTCTAAAGAATTGTTCCACACAAATATCTATTGCATTCTACCCAAAGGAGAAAGAATTTAGAGCTGTACTTTTTACTGGGCAACATTTGGGTATAATAAAAATCATCATTATCTTTGGTTCATAACACATGTTTCTCATTGGCCCACAGTTGGCGTTCTTTTAAATTAACTGATCTATTGTAGATATAAACGCCATCGTTTATTCCCTTGTTGCGACACTTAAACAGCCATGAAAGCCGAGGCAAGAACTGAGAACACTGCATATCTGTCTCCATGTTTGTTAGTGGCCCGTAGACATAAGCAAGTAGATCCTTTTGGTTTTGGTTTTTGTTTTTGTTTTTTTAATGACTGAAACTGAGTATAGATCAATCATAATCCGGTTTATATTCTCAATATTGGTACCTATTTGGCCCACTCTCAATAAAAAGTAGTAAACCCACCAACAACCTAAAACTGAAATATTCTTATTACACGGCCTTTGTCTACAAACATAACCCAGGTTGGATGACCCGGCTTCTGTTTTCTCCACACGGTCAGCAGCAGGGTGCAGAGGATTCGCTTTCAGCCTCATCCCAGGTCACATGCGCCATACCGTCCACAGCAGCCCTCCCTTAAGTAATCGCTGGAGGGATGATCACATCGTTCAACACCTTAAATCAACACCTAAGTACCTGGGAACCTGCAGACTCTACTTGAGAATCCCGAAACTATTAACATCACTCACATGCCGAAAACCCACAGAAACAACTGACAATCTCCTTGTTTAGCTTTCGCTGTTGTTTGAGGTAGAATTCACCCAGTAAACACAAGCCCAACTGTTGCCACATGGCACATTCCCAACACTGGTCCACGCTTGCTCATTCTCAGCTGGTCATGTCATCATTTCTTCATGTAAATCTCTTTTCTTCTTTTAATGACAACAATTAGCAACTTCTTCCAACCCAGAATGCCGGCCTGGACACAGACGCCATGCCCCTGGGTGCTTCTGTACAGCCCTCTGCTCCTGTCGTGTGTGACAGCTTTTACCATGTCGCCCTGGGACTCAGCATTGCACTCGTCTCTACGAATACTTGTCCAGGATCCACATGTGACAGTCGTCATCTTCGATTACACACATACTTATTCATGCACTCACTGATTCACTTACATCAACACGATCCCTATCCAGAAACCATGAGAGCCCAAGAATCCTCAACTGGCCGGAACTTCTACTCTCAACTCCCACTTAGAGGAAAAAAACTAATTCTCCTTCTAATGCATTTCAGAGTTTGGGGCTTAATCAAAATTATTCATTCATGTACCGCAGAACTATTCATCACTGATCTGAGCTCAACACATTTTCATTTATTTATTTATATTGTTTGTGCATCATGTATTGATTATTTAAAAAAAAAAGTACTGTCTACGAATCACAACAACCCCAGAATAAAGCACTGAGCACTGCGGAACGCTATTAAAAGTCTGGATTCCCACAGAGCTGGTAGAGGGCACCTCTTTCATTGCCCTCAGTGCCGCACATACGATAAATCGATGAACCTCGCTTCCTCCCACCCCATGTGTGCCCATGCTCTCTGCTTGCTCATCTTTCACTTAATTTCCCCATAATTCCCAGCTAGCAGTGAGCAAGTTACTATTCAGTCTACAAGCAGAACACTGACAATACCTCCACCACCTAGGTACTCTCCCAACAACGTAAAATCTGAGATCTTTCCTTCTTTTTAACTTTTAAAAAAATGTTGCCAGAGGACGGACCAGCAGATAGTGAAATGGTTACATCACTGGTCAAACCACTTAACCCTGATACGAGTCCCGGACCCGGAGGCTTAGACATCACTCCAGGCACAAGTGCATGCATGCCCAAAATCCCAAGAGGAGAATGGAGGAAAAGGGATTATAGCATGGCCATCCCCCCGAGAGTGCCTCTACCCTATAGCAAAAATCTCTCTAAAAAAAGGGGGGGAAAAATTGCCAGAGAGAGGCAGAGGGAAAGGGAGAAGGAGAAAGCACCATGGGGCATGGGGCATGGGGCACGGTCACACTGCAATTCCTTCTCCATTTCTCTGTGCTTTCAGGATCCGGGGTATATATGCATATCCTTCTTTTTTCTTTTTTTTTTTTTTTTTTTTTTTTGGGGGGGGTTTTTTTCGCTATAGGGGGGGGAACCTC
>NW_006160193.1:4762494-4774842 GCF_000334495.1 Tupaia belangeri chinensis | reverse complement strand
ACTGTGGTTTCCCTCCACGCACATCCTGAGTGGCTTTCAAGCCACTCGGTCCAGGACTTGAACCTTTGGGCCTAACTAGGGACCAGTATGTGGGATCCGGCTCCCTCAACCACAGAGCCACAGGCTAGCCCCCTACATCTTAACCAATAGAGACATTTTCTTAAAATTGTGGTGCAAAAATAGAACCAAATACTAAGCAACTGTGGAAATGAATGCAACTCCTTCCAACTTCGTTCTACATGAACAGTTGTACTAAACGGAGAATCTTAACCCGTGGGTGGCTGCCCTTTCTCAATCCTGTTCATGCATGGCATTCTTAGATCTTGGGTATGCTGGAGCAGCCATTCATTCCTGTCAGAGAACTCCATGGGCGACAGAATAACCCCAAGCCAAGAGCACGAACTATTACTCACTCAAGTCTCTGCTTTTTCTCCACAGAAGGAACAGCCATGGTCCTTATCTCTGAAAAACCAATCAACCACACTTGGTCCATTGAGCCTATAGGGGAAAAAAGCAGTTCTGAGAAAATTCAAAAACCAGTATATATATATATATATTTTTTAAAAGGAGATTTTAGTGCTGCTATACAAGATTTATTAAAAACCCCAGTTTTAATCACACTACCATAATTGTCTCAAGAATGGGTCTCATTTTGCTTGATTTGTTTAATTATCAATATATATATAATATAATAAAAGCTGAGGGCCAGCAGGTGGCATAGTGGGTAAAGCACTGGACTCCCACATGGTCAATGGCAGTTCAAGTTCTGAACATAACAGCTTAAAAAATCACACCAGGTGTGTGTGTGTGTGTGTGCGTGTGTGTGTGTGTGCCCAAAATCCTGAGAGGAGAAGGGAGGAGAAAGGATTGCAGTTTGTCTATGCCCCCTGGCAGTGGGGGTGATTTATCACTTCCTCTGTCTCTGTCTCTACTCTATCTGGACTAAAATACAAATAAATAAATACATACATACATACATAAATACATAAATAACTGTTAAATTTACAACCTAGTATAAGAATGAAAACTAGGTCTGTTCCAAACTATATTAAATCCCACTCACAGGGCCAGCAGATGGCATAGCAGTTACTACACTGGACTCCCACATGGTCAGTCATGGTTCGAGTCCCTGACCCGGTGGCTTACATACCGGATACATGTACATGTGTGCCCAGGAAAGGGAGAAGAATGGAGGAGAAGGGTTTGTGGATGGCCATCTCCCCGGAGGGGTGATCTCTCACTTTCCCTCTCACTGCTTCTGTCCTTCCCTCATTACATACTCTCCTACCTGGGGGCCAACGGGCCCTCTTTGTCTTCTTCATTGGCATTGGTGTTTATTTACTCATGCGGAGGTTCACTAACATGATCCATACCTAAAATCTACCAAAGCCCAAGAACAGGCTGCCTGTCTCACAGGATACTACAGCTCATGTCCCACGGGACAGTGAATAGGTTTGTTTTTATAAGACACCTTAGACTTAGTTCAATAAAAATCCTTCATCTGGAGACCTCATCATTGGTTTGGGGTTAGGGCTTTTTATCCTATTTGTGTACACATTTGTTTCATGATTTATCCATTGGTTGCCTAACAATTACAATAAATAATCATGAATCATAATGAAGCAAGAAGAAGACCTATGAATATTATTCTATCATTAGGCTAATTTCCCCAAGGCCTAATTAATTCACTAGATGGCTTTCTACAGTGGACTTCACTTTTGCACCAATGAGTCAATCAACACCCTCTCTGCAAGTCTACACTTATCCTGACCCACAC
Source organism: Tupaia belangeri chinensis (assembly GCF_000334495.1). NCBI lineage: Eukaryota > Metazoa > Chordata > Mammalia > Scandentia > Tupaiidae > Tupaia > Tupaia belangeri. The sequence goes on along the minus strand of NW_006160193.1, from coordinate 4,773,065 downwards.
CTGGCCCTCCTTTAGTCTTTCCTCATTTGTCCAAAATTTTTTTTGAGAGAGAGATTTTTGTCATAGGACACATGCACTCACCTGAGAGACAGAGTGAGACAGAGAAACAGAAAGCAATAAATCACCTCCAGGGGGATGGACATGCTATAGTCCCTTCAACTCCATTCTCCTCTCAGGATTTTGGGTGCATGCGGACGCGCGCACACACACACACACACACACACACACACACACACACACTCCCGGCATGAGTTTGAAGCCACCGGGTCTGGGACTCAAACCGTGGTCTACTATGTGGGAGTCCAGCAATGTAACCATTCCGCCATCTGCTGGTCCCAATTTGTCAGAATTTTAAATGCTTAACAAAGAACATCCAGAAATCTCTCCTTTTACTTCACTGACAATGTTTTCTATCTTTCCTAGGGTTTTCTCTCTTAGTTGATTAGAAACTTCACTCAATCAATGGTAAAATGTGTAAATCAAGAGTGGTAAAAAAAAAAAAAGAGAAATATCAAACAACTGTAAAATGAATGATGTGAAAAACGCATGCACACCCATGTTTATTGTAGCATTATTCACAATTGCTAGGAAATGGAATCAACCCAAATACCAAAGAATAAATGCATAGATTGGAAAAGTGTGGCATAGAGGGTGACGTAGTGGTTGAGGCCCTGAACTCCCACCTGGCCAACCACAGAGTCCCAGGCCTGGTGGCTTGAAAATTATGCTGGGTGTGTGTACATGTATGCCCAAAATTCCAGGGGGAGAATGGAGAAGAGGGGACTGTGGTAGGGCCATTCTTGCTGGAGAGTAACTTCTCCCTCTCCCTCTCAATCTCGCTCTCCTTCTCTGCCTGTCTCTGGTGAGTGCACACGCCCTAAATCAAATTTTAAAATAATAATAAAATTAAATGAAAAACTATTTTTAAAAATCTATCCATTTTCAGAAACCAGAGCAACCATGAACATGTGTGTGTGAGTGTGTGCATGTGTGTGTGCTTTAATGGACCTCAGTTTTTGAAAACCATAATAATCATTCTTTCTTCACTACATGCACTCATCATCAGCCCATGCTTGATCCTTTTTCCATCCATTTATACACGTGGTTAGTGATTCATTGATCGATTTGCTTCTGCAGTAATAACATAATCAATACCCATGAGGCATAAACGCCTACAAGCAAGGCCCTGCAATTTCCCCAGCCCCTAACCACAGCTCACTTCCTACAGAGGTCAAACACGAGCTAACCCTCACAGTAGCTGTCAGCGGTGCCCACCTGGGTGAGTCAGCATCTTGGTCATTACTCTGCGTACACTCGGCATTTAGCACACCGCGTCCTCTTCCATTTAGTCAGCTGCTTAATCAGCGTTGTTCAGGAATTTGTTCAGGTTCAGAATTTGCTCACGAAGTCATTTTCCTTTTACACACACACTAAAGGCTAGCAACACACCACCAACCCAACACTAAGGCACTACTACTACATTGTTCAGGTGTTCCTTACCTAAAAGGATTTACCATCACACATTATTGTTATGGGTTTGGTGCTTCGTTAAAAAAATGTGAAATAATCCTTGTTTCGGTACATTTTAACATTTAATGTGCACTCTTTCCTCTTGTTCTCATCTATACATGTTTAGTTGTGTCATCCATCCACCGACTGCCTAATGGTATAATCCATGCCTGTAAATCAGAAAAACATAAAGGAAAATACTCTTCAATATTCTTCTCATTTAGCTATGGCAGCACCGGTAAGGACTAACATACAGTATAATCATGCTGGGAAAATTCATTTTCCAAGTTATAAATATATACCATGATTGAATGTAAAAAGAAAAAAAGATTAAAAATATATGTATATAACACAAACCCCACATATGCTTTTATATTTTTAGAAAGCAAATTAACTCACTATATCTAAATATTATCATTTCAAAACCTTATCAATATAGTTACAGATTATTGTACATTTTTTATATGGTGTCTCCTAAATTTGATGTGTTTTCCATGTGACCACATCCCCATGAACCACATCCCCAAGGCTCAGTGGTCACACGGCCAGTGCTGCTGCACTGGACACAGCCTGTCAGGCCAGCCGGCGGTGGTGGTGAAGGCAGCTGGATTCTACAGGAACCACAGTCCAGTCTGGGACCTGGCAGCTTAAAACACACGCCAGCTGTGTGCAGATGTGCCCGACTTCCCAAGGGGAGGGTGGAGAAGAAAGGACTGCAGCATGGCCATCCACCCTGGGAGAGGGACTGGTGCTTTCTCACCTTCTCTCTTGCTCACTGTCTCTCTGGCAAGCACACATGCCTTATAGCGAAATTTAAAAACCGAAATGAACAATGCCTGCCTCTGGGTTAAATTCCTTCATAAATAATAGATTCCGTGCAGTAACGTGTCTAAGTATGATGTGCATGGCTCAGTCCACATTCTTGCTGCATGGCAAGTCACACTCACCAATATGTCCTCATGAGCCCTCTTCCTTCTGGTCACATTTCACAGAAAGCACAGTAAGCTGCTACAAGCCCAGCCCACCATCATCTTCCACAACAGAATACAAATCAGTCACTCTTCCTGTGTGCTACCCTCACGAGCAGATAAGAGCACAGACCTCTACCAACAAAGAATTGTGTAAATGAACATAAAATTAATATGAAATAGGAAAATGCCAGTAACACAGATAAAATGGACTCACTGTATTTTTTAATGGAATTTAATTGCATTGAGTTGGATTAATCACAATCTTGACTATATCACATTCTCCTCTACCAACAAAGAATGGTGTAAATGAACAGTGGCATACAATTAATATGAAATAGGAAAATGCCAGTAACACAGATAAAATGGACTCACTGTATTTTTCATGGAATTTAATTGCATTGAGTTGGATTAATCACAATCTTGACTATATCACATTCTCATCACTGGGGCATAAACAGCCTTCTGTGGTGTGCACACATGTCTGTAAACATATATACTTCTCTTTTTTAATAAGAAGCTTTGGTATAGTATTTGCAAATAATAGGAAACAATTTGGGGAGGGGATTTTGTTTGTTTTGTTCTTTGCCAGAGGGTGTATGTGCTCACCAAGCATGAAAAGAGAGACAGGCAGAAAGAGAAAAAGAGGGAGAAAGCACCACCCAAGGAGGCATGGTCATGCCGCAGCCCCTTCTCCATCATGTCAGCATTTCGGACACACGTCTACATGTGCATGGTTTATCTTTCACACGATCAGGACTGAGGTTTGAATCGGAGCTGGCCGTGGGGGGTCTAGCCTCTTACCTGTTAGGCTACTGGGCCACCCGTGACACTTAAATATAGGAATCTATTCTCTCATTTTAAGTTATACAGTCCACATTTGTGAGCAAGCCATGCCACCCAAGAACAAGAACTCTGTCACTCACGTTGCTCCTCCCCCACAGAGAGCGGCCAGTCCCTTGGACATTTCAGCGCGGCTCACCGGCTACAGTGCATTCATTCTGTAGAGGAGACGCAGGCGTGAGAACGAGTGGCACTACAGAGTCAAACTTGGAAGTGAGTGTTACTTGTGAATACTGGATTTTCTATAACCCTTGGCTTGTGCCACATTCAGCATTGGTCCAGAGGTGGTCCTCATTCTCACGACCGACCCCAACCAGCACTCCATTTGGGACGGACTACGTTAGTAATGTTTAAGTACTGGGACCAGCAGATGGTTTGGCGGTTATGTCCTTGGGCTCCCACATGGCTGACTGCGGTTCAAGTCCCAGATCCAGTTGCTTCAAAATCACACTGTGCACGACTGCCCAAAATCCTGGGAGGAGCATGGGGGAAGGAATTGCGGCATGGCCACCCCTCCCCGAGGCAGTGATTTCTCACTTCCCTTCTCACTGTGTCTGTCTCTCTCTCTCTCCAGTGAGCACACACAATCTAAAGCAAAAACCTCTCAAAAAGTAACAGAAATAAATAATAATTTTTAAGTATTAAATCAATGATCACCTAAATAAGATCAACAAACATTGGTCGCCATACCCCTCCTATGGAGCTGACAGACTAAGGTAGGAATGCACCATATCTGTCCAGCAGGACTCCCGTGAACTGGGACTCCTCTGTGCCTCCAGTCCTTGCTCTTTACAAACGAACCTGTTACTGTGGCCATGAGGCCCAGGCTCCAACACAGAACGTTTATCATATGGGGGGTAGACAATATTCTCCTTTGTTTACTGGGCTCTGAATAAAGAGGAATCACATCCAGACCAAAGCAAATCATGATCCTCTGGACTGTGTACTTGGGAACTGAATTATGACCTTGAATGACTAAGCGAGTGAATAATTTTTACTTATGTGTATACGTGAAGTATTTTTCCCTGATTTGGAGAGATGGGGGACGTTGTGTCACTTTTAGCAAACGTCCCCTCTCCCTTCTCTGTTCTCCATGAGGATGTTCTTCCCTAAGCTGCTGATGTGTTAGGCCATGTGACTTGCATTGCCCAATGGAGTATGAGTGGGTGTGGCTTAACCCAGGTCTAAGTAGAGCCTTTAAATACGTTTGCGTGATTTTCTTGGTCTGTGAAGCTCCAGGCCTTCACCGTGAGAAACGCACGTCCCAGACACTGCAGCTCTGCATCTAGGGTCATGCCTGGAGAGAAGCTGGGTCGGTATGAATCTACCTCACACCCCAGGCCCACAACTGCTGCCAGAGAGCATTCTCTCATAGGCGAGAAACAAATGTTGCTGTTTTACTTTGCAAGCCACTAAAACCGTGGCTTATTTGTTATACAACGTTGTCAACTAACTGATATATTTTCCCTTTTATTTTGGGGAATTTATTTGTTTACTTAATTTTTAAATATAACCAATGAAATCACCATGAATGCACCAGCCAAGAAAAACTATTAAATTATAGACAGGTAATTTTTCATTTTTACCTATAAACAGAGAACAAAAACCTTTATTTAATGGAATTCAATTATGCAGAAATGCATTAATCTAATATTTGGTTCATGACACACTTCATCATTGTACTTTGCTTAAATCTACGTGATCCTCGTACAAATGTAACAGAAGAGACCTTTCATTTATAGACTACAGTCATGATGACTTGAATTCATCACAAATCTTGGTCTATGTCACATTATCATCCTTCTGTCATACAGCGATGCTCTGGTATGCTTTCACCTTTTTAAAAGTAAATAGTGTAGTAATAGAATGATTATACACAAAACCACTATTTACCACACCACTACAACTTGGACAGTAACTTTTTCATTGTCTCCCATCAAGAGACATAGACCTGCAACGTTAGATAATGCTCACATAAACTATAGGGTACATATTCAAAATAACACTACGAAGTTGATCACGAGTGAACACGCTTATCTTAGATCCATAAACCAAAGATGTTTTTGGCAGTGATTCTCAGTTGTGAACAACTGAATTTGTTTCCTGGTACATTCCTATCAATGACCCATAACAAACCCTCTTTTATTTATGTATTTATTTATACCTATTTAACACTTGCAAAACTCCCACGAACCAAACACCCTGAGTGAGTATCTGAGTAGCCTCTAAACTCCTAACTATTTAAATTTAAATGAACTAAACTTAGGGCCAGCCAGTGTCATGGAGGTTAAGGTAGCTGGATCCCACATGGCCAAGGGCATGGTTTGAGTCCTGGACCCAACAACATATGCCTACCAGCACCTGTGCATGTGCCCAAAATCTCCAAAAGAGGGAGAAATATCAGAGGGATTGTGGCATAACTAACTATCCCCCATAGGGGATGATTTCTCTCTATCTATCTATCTATCTCTGTCTCTCTGTCTCTCTCCAGCGAGCGTGTCCATCCTCTGGCAAATTACCAAGAAAAAAATAATTAAAATAAAAAATTCAGCTATTTGTGCACACACTAGCCACACAGTTAAGTGCTTAAAAAAACACACGTGGCCAGTAACGACCTAGTGAGTGGAACAGATTATAGAGAACACGTCCACCACTGCAGAGAGTTCCCTTGCAATGCACTAGGAGCTGCTCCGTCTCACTCAGTAATAGTCTAGACCTTTTTCTTAATTAACCTAACTGGATTCATCGTAGTCCTGGATTCACAAAACATTACACTGACTTTCTTTTATTTCATCTAATAATTTCCAAAGGGTTTTCCATGAGCACCCATCCGTCCCGTCTCGTACTCCACACGCAGAGCAACGCCATGCTCCCTTTCGCGCTCCTTGCTCAGAGTAAACAGCCTAGATCTTCCTTTATGGATGAATGCGTAAGTGAATTATGTACATGTACACAAGGAAACATGGAACAGCTGGTGAAAGGAATGAAACAAGTTAGGTTGCGTTGTGGTGGTGAAGAGGACAGCATTGAATCAATTATAACCCTCTCATGCTCGGACCGTTCTCATCATCAGCTCATGTTGCAGCCTTTTGTTTATTTATATATTCATGAAATTATTTATTTATTTTTAGTACTAAAACCAACATCCAACACACCACCACGAACAACCAAGAATACTGGCTGGCTTCTTAAGAAGCACATTTTTAAAACAGACCTTGGATGGACAGAATTAGAGGAGCTGTAATTCTAAAGGATGAGTCCTGAATTTCCCTCTAATCTGCCTTAAGGTCTCTCGGGAGAGGGGCCACAGAGTCTAGCCCTGCCCTGACAGGACTCCAAGGGAGGTGGCGTGAATGTTTGCGTGTGCCTTTCACCAGACACTTCTTCATCCTGGCAGACCGCCTAATGTCTGAATGTCCAATGTGTGACCACATTCCCTTCTCGTAGGGAACTCATTTGTACCGGAGACATCTTTCGGATGCTTACCTGACCTGTGTCAGATTTATTCCTACCAAGACAGCCACTCTTTAGGAGAGTCCCAACCACTCGAAGTTAAATTCAAGTGTGTCGGTCAGGTGCGACGGCGGGGGCAACTCAAACAAAACACCTGAAGTAACAGGAGCAGTTCTCGACTCACAGATCCCAGAGAGGAAAGGTACCACGCCTCACGAGGCCAGAAGAAAGGAGGGTGCCTTTCCTGAGTCCCAGGAAATCATCCAAGAGAGGCGTTCTACTTAGCGGGTCTCTAACAAGCCAGCATGTCTACCTGGTCCACGCAGGGTCGCACTCGGTGAGGCGGGTCAGGCACTGTGCCACTGTCTCTTAGGGAAGCAGTCACCAGGAAGTGATTGGACGAGGCAGATTTATGAGACTACCTTCTGAGGAACTGGGAGGAGGTACAGAACTGGAACTGCACGAAGGGTGACTAAGCTTGCTTCTGGTATGAGAAAGTTAAACTTAGGTTCAAAACACATGCCAAGGACATGAAATTATTGGAAATCGCTACAATAAGATACTATCATCATTGTCCCTTTTTTCCTCCCTCTCTTATTTTATTCATTAATTTGTCCATATTCATTAACTTATTTGTGAACACCCCCCCAACAATTCTAGCCAAAGATCTAAGAACAACTATTCCATTTTCTTTATGTACCTTATTCACTTGAGAGTTAACATACTCATATATATTGCATGATTGAATAAACCACATTGTGTCTACACTGAGCAACAGAAGGAAACTTTTAGAAAAAGAAAATACCCCAGATCATTTGTACTGGCACCCACTTGCCCAGACTTGAACTAATAATCCTTAGTTTATGATACATTATCCTCACTGGTCTATGCCTGGCCTTTTAAAATTGTATTTATCCCTTTAAAGACCCAGGAGTCCTATCTAACAGGTAACTCCCAATGTCTTACTTCCCCACATAAACTGTTCTCACTGAGCTCATCACTAGGGAGTGTCAGCAGAAGCACAGTGCAGAGATTAACAGCGGGATGCTATTGGCATAAATGAATAGCACGGATACTTCCGTTTTTAATGTCACTCGAATTTGCAGAATTGTACAATCGTTAACCTTAAATCATGGTACATTCTGTCCACTTGCCTGTGCTTGACACTCTGATTTTATAAGTGTATGTATCAATTTTTTAATAAAATTATAGACGCACATGAATCCACCCCTCGAGCCAAAAACAAGAAAAGGAGCGTAACGCACGGGGGACATCTGGCATAGCATAGTCTCCCTTCCTCTGTCCGTTTCCTACAGAGAACAGCAGAGCAATCGTACTTGTAAACGTGATGACAGTTATGGCAAAGGGGGTCAATCGTCACCCTTGGCCTGCGCTAGGCCATCTGCAGTTTTATGTGTGTGCCCACCTATGCTGAATAATTCAATAAACTCCATTAACCAACCACCCCACCTCAAAACAACAGCACTCACCACTACTCACTTGGGTCAGTCACAGCTCCCTTCCTGCAGGACACCAACATTTCCATCAGCAAAGTGTTCATTACATGCACTCCGGAGCCTCCACTCTGCTAAACACGAGACACACATTGTAAAGGAGGACAGGAACCGAGGTACTTTACTGGCCAGCAGGTGAGCTGTACTCAGAGCCAGAAACTGGTTCGTGGCACAGTCTCACACTGACCCAAGTGCACTCTCACTGTAGGTAGGTACTGGTTTATTAAACAGGGATTGCCTTTACTATAATCATGTTACATATTTTATCATTGCGGTAAATAAGCGTTAACTCACCACCCTAATAAAAGAGTAAGGGCTCTACAAGCGTCTGTCCCTGCGCTTCTTGCCCACAAAGAAACCACCCAGGTTCTTCCTAGAGGACTCAGGTATGCAGAGTAGGAGTACTAATAGTCTTTGACACAATCTCACCATTATTTCCTCCTCATCCTTTGTATTGCTTTTACTTATTTTTTAAATACAATAAAACACAGATGAACCCAACTCTAATCCAGAACAGAAATATGAATTCCATTTATTTCCTCATCTGATTCATTTCTGACTACACAGCAAATCGGAAGCCGCCATTCAGGCCGAGACTGTCCGTGTTCTCCCAGTACACTGCCTACCCGCATACCCGCAGCGTCCAGGAGCCTAGAACGCTGGGGGCTTGCCTTTTACTAACCTCCTAGAGACTGACGACAGGAAGGTGATGGCTGGATCTCAGGGTGAGGGACCTGGCCGGATGCCGACTGGAGTGTACAAGCTCTCCGTCAAACGGAGCCCTGATGTAGAGCCCGGGAACTCTGGCTAGTGCTCTGGGTATGTGACTTATTTAGGAGAGTAGATCTTAAGTGTTCTTATCACAAAAATAAAATAAAATAACAAAATGACATGAGGATAATGAAGGTGGCGGCCACATTAAGGGCGGGCTGCCCTGTGGTAGCCAACCCGCAAAACCATCCCAGTTCAACCAACCCATCAGGTCCTACGCCTTGCCTTTGTCAGCTAGCCGTCGACAAAGCCAGGGACACGTCCTCATCGTTTGGCCCTTTAGCTTAACGTACACGTTCACTCACTGTCAACTCAGCGAGCACGCCGTGGGCCTCGCTATGACCTGTGCCGTCTCCTCTGGCAGAGCACTCCCATGAGCCGTTCTGTGGAGCACAAGGCTGGCAAAGGCAGCAGACAGCCCCCTGGGCCATGGGTGCTCATGTCGGGCTAGCAGGCAGGACATGGTGGCAGTGTCCAGGACAGGCTCACAACTGTTCCACTCAAGGCCTTTGTGACATGATGTCCTTATTCTTTTATCGCTTCAATAATAAAATTAGCGGCCACAACTGCTCTGGTCTCCTGTGAGCGTGTCTCGGTTGTGGAGAATTAAGCACGTCCTTGGTTCCTGGCACGCCACTCTGTCATCTTGTTAATTGTTAAAACCACTTATGTGACACTAAGCACATGTGACCCCACCTCCATTCCCTTCCCTCGTGTCCCTGTCACCCCCTATCTTAAACCATCATTCCCAAATCTCCTGGATACCCACATTCCCCTGAGATATGTGTAAAATTGTAATGCATACCTGTATTCTTTTTTTTTTTTTGAGAGGTTTTCACTATAGGGCACATGTGCTCACCAGAAAGAGAGAGACAGAGAGACAGAAAGCAAGAAATCACCCCCCCAGGGGGGATGGTCACGCCACAATCCCTTCTCCTCCATTCTCCTCTCGGGATCTTGAGCACGCATGCACACGCGCCCGGTGTGAGTATAAGCCGCCGGGTCTGGAACGCGAACCGTGTGGGAGTCCAGAAACAGCCATTACGCTAACTGCTGGTCCCCATACCTGTATTTTTTTTTTTTTTTTTTTTGGAGAGATTTTCACTATAGGGCACGTGTGCTCACCAGACAGAGAGAGACACAGAGACAGAAAGTGAGAAAGCCCCCCCCAGGGGGGATGGTCACGCCACAATCCCTTCTCCTCCATTCTCCTCTCGGGATCTTGGGCACACATGCACATGCACCCAGCATGAGTTTTAAGCCACCGGGTCCAGGACGCGAACCGCGGTCGACTAAGTGGGCGTCCAACGACATAGCCATTATGCTAAGTGCTGGTTCCCCCCATACCTGTATTCTTAAAACTTACAAGAAATGGGTCAGTGGCTGGCTGAGCCCCAGCTGTTGCTGTAGCTGAAAGCTGCAGGGTCAAGGGTCAAGGGGGAGTGGGATGCACACACCTGACACAAGCGTGCACGGGGGGGGGGGGGGTGGGGGGTTTTCGACCCGGTTCCCC